>NC_045164.1:24035966-24058475 GCF_900700415.2 Clupea harengus | reverse complement strand
GCTTAAGTCGTCACAGAAGGTCAGCAGTCAGGGTCGGGCAATGCTACTGGCCAGAACACACACACACACACACACACACACACACACACACAGCAGTCAGGGTCGGGCAATGCTACTGGCCAAACACACACACACACACACACACAGCAGTCAGGGTCGGGCAATGCTACTGGCCTTTGCTCCGCTGTCTGCTCAAAAGCCATGAAACTGGGTCGTCTCTCTCTCTCTCTCTCTCTCTCTCTCTCCCATCCTCTCTTTCCCTCTCTCTCTCTCTCTTTATCTTTCCCATCCTCTCTTTCTGTCTCTCTCCCATCCTCTCTTTCTCTCTCTCTCCCATCCTCTCTCTCTCCTCTTTTAGTCTTTCCCGCTCAACTCGTATCCCCTCCTAAACTGCTAAACCCATTTAACGCCTTAACACCATTTCAACGGGAAATCTGTCTAAAATGGACATTCCATTCTAATACTGCTCCAGCTGTTGGCTGACACACACACACACACACACACACACACATTGAATTGAACTGCTAATGACCACGGAAGCACTGGAGGAAAAGCGAACAATCAGAAGCAAACAGGATGGACGAAGCTCACACACACACACACACACACACACACACACACACACACACACACACACACGCACAACACACACACACACACACACACACACACACACACACACACACACACACACACACGTACAACACACACACACACACACACAGACACACAGACAGACACACACACACACACACACATACCACACACACACACACACAACACCCTTTTCTCACTCTCTGTCTCTGATATCCTCCTGTTTGGCTACTTCCCTTCCCCAGAGGAGGTTGGGACACGCTCTAGTTTTCCACAGCAAATGCTGCCAGCCGTTTTCTGCCCTACTCCTGGCTTACACTCTACAGACTGGTAGATACACACAAGACATACTCTCCCTCCAGGTCACACACACACACACACACACACACACACACACACACACACACGCATAATAGCTCAGTATGTTTCAAAAAATTGCTGCACACTAACCATACTCAACTCCCATACACAATAACTGTTCTCTCACACATACACACAGCCAAAACAAACACACACATAAACACGTGTGCACACAAAAAGTCATCGCCTCAAGAAATCCCCTAAATGCTGTTGCACCTCCACAGTGGGTGTGAGGGCTAGCCACTTCCGAACGAAAATAGCCTATAAAGACCACTGTATGCATTCCACACATTATCCACTGTGGGCGCTCTGTGGGATACAATGTTGCAAATTCTCAATATCCACAGTTCCTAAATGGTAACTGTATAGAAGACATCATGTCTCCTCCCGACCGAAGAGTAGTTTGCTCGCCAATAAGCCACTCTAATTGCTTGTTTGGGATGAGACAAGAGGAGGCGTTTACTATGGTATAACTTGAGATCGAGTATTTTTTTCTGTCAGCTCCGCTAGTCGCGAGATGGGAGGAATTGCGCAGGGCCTGGTTTGTTGTGGAAATGCAGCCGCAGACTTGCTGAGGACATTTGACGGAGCATAAAGACTACCCTGTTACCACCAAGATACGCACTGTGCAACAAAGACACACAGTCGCACACACAATCACACCGGCTACGCAGCAGACGCAACAACGACTGCGTCATCCTGTTTATCACAAACATAACACCAGAGAGATTATATCGATCAATCTGCCTATGGCGATAAGAAGTTAAGACCAGAAATCCTCCAGTGGGCTAGCCTATGTTACGCATACGTCAATAGCAGCAACGGATTTAGCTAACAAGCAGATTTTATCAACTGCGCACTTGTTCTTATAGACCGATACAGTCGTGAGTCGATCAGAAACGCCTGGCACAAAAATGAAGAATTAGCTACGTGTTGCTGTTTTGTGTTCAACCCCGAATAACAGCAAAATCGCCAGCTAGCTGCTGCAGATAGCTAGGCTACCTTGTACACATCTCCATACGTTCCACTCCCGATTCTTTGAATGAGCTCAAAATCTTCTTGCGGGTTCCGCCGAGACAAGTCCAGACTGGTATTCATCATCCGAAGCCCGATCCCTAGGATCGGATTGATTTAGAAACTCCGATATTACAAAACTGTCGTAAACGAACGCAGAAACACAGGGCGTCAGGGAATCACGTCCAGTCTTCACTAAACTTTAACATGGCCTCCTCTGCGCAGTACGCCTGCGTGAGGACGCTGGCTGTTCACGTTGACAGCCCCTGGGTCGGGATACACACAGCGGTGGTTCTGTTAATCGCAACCAGTAAATTCGAATATTTATCACATCGAACTTAATTTCACATTTTCTGAATGCATTTGTTTAAAATGCTGTGTGAAAATAACGTAGTACGTTACTTATTTTCTACAGCCCAGGACAATTACATTATTGTCTAATGAGGTTATAACACACGATGTTGATGAACATTTTTATAAGAACTTACCTGCATAATAACGTAGTAATGACATATTATATCAACATAGTTAGGTGCATAGAATTAGACCATAATATGATTTAATGGTTGAAAAGGGTCAAACTTGAGACAAATGCATACATATGCACAGTATAAGCCATCAACTTTGTGTCATTTATTAAAGGAATTGTTGGGTGACAGGTAACAGGTGACAAATGACAGGTCATGGTGACAGGTATTAAGCATGCCATAGGTGCAGTTGCTGTAGGTGTGGACTATAGGTGTGTGTATATTCTCATGTGTGACTCACCACAGCGTACGGTGTGGAGTCTCCCCCTGACGTGCGTGTTCAAATATTTCACACTTCAAATATTTCCCTAAGCATTTAGTTCAAAGTTAGTGTGTGAGTGAATGCCAGAGATGTCTTCTAGCAAAGCCGTCTGGAACAAACTGTGAGGCCAAAGCAAAGACATGTCCCCTGAGGCTTTCACACAAGCACAGAGCTGGTTGATGCTGTAAACACACTGCTTGCACAGCCACACCAGAGGCCTCTACATTCCACAAATGAGAGCCGACTGACAGTGTCTCACTTCAGTGGGTGAGCCAAAGATCTAGAAAAATACACACAAAATATTTGGGAGACAGACCTTTTAGATTGTTTTCACAGCTATGATGCATGAGCTGCCATTACAAAAAAATCTTGTCAGTGTTTGTTTGTGTGTGCCGTTTTATTTTGACATCTTCTGTATTCATGTATACTTTCATTATCTTAAAGTGTATGGACAGGTTCAAATATGCTTCTTTTTCTTTTTTTGGCTTCCAACCACAACACTCATGCCCACACCCCTTTCACCACAAAATCCAACTCCTGCCATCTAGTGGTTAAAAAACAAAATGGCATCTCTGCTAAAGATAGAAAAATGCACTGGGAATAAAACAAGAGAGCAGTTTTATTTATATAAAATATAAACATCATTGATCATTCACTGTGCGTGTCATATGGGTGGCTGTCATCAGAGTCCGCGGGTCTTGGTGTAAGTGTGTATTATTGCGTCTGTGTTGCCAAGGCCGACTTTGTGAAAGCTGTTTGTCTGGAGAGAAAAGAAGGGCTGGGGTGCGGTGCGGTCTGAGGGCCGTGCGTCTCCATGGTGGGTGGATGTCGCGCAGGTGTGCGTCTCTGAGCTGAGGAGGGCGTCTGAGGCAGGGCAGCGTGTGGAGCTGGGTGTGTGTGGGGCGGGGGCATCCTTGGGGATTCTCTTCTTTAGGAGAGTAGAGAGCTGGAGGCTCACGAGAAGCACAAGAGACCCACCAACACAGAGAACTCTGATGGAGAGAGGGAGGGAGGGAGAGAGGGAGAGAGAGAGAGAGAGAGAGAGAGAGCGAGAGAGAGATTAAGTGAAGGGAATTATTGGGGGGGGGGGGGGGGGGGTAAAGAATGAAGAACGTAACAGACAGCGAAGTGAAATGGCGCACCTCTCCATCTCTTTGACTATCTCTGGCAGAGCGGCAGCCATGCTGGAGCCGCAGCTGAACTTCCGTCCAAAGGGGACATCACAGACCACCACGTCCACGGAGCCCGAGGGCAGAGGGATTCCTGCGGACGGACAACGCACACTTCAAAGATCAGCAGACATTTCCACTGACTGAAATGTAATGGATTTGAAAAACATACTTGGATAATAAGGGGGGAAACAGCATGGATGCATACACACACATGCGAGCGCGCACGCACACCCACACAGACACACAGACACACAGACACACAGACACACAGACACACACACAGACACACACACACACACACACACACACACACACACACACACACACACACACAGACACACACACACACCCACCCACCCATGGCAGATGCTTGCAGGAGCTGCACTCTACCCTGCAGCTGGGCAAACTCCATATTCTCTGTGGCCTTCTGCAGCTGCCCCACATCACTGTCCAGCCCAAAGAAACATGCATTCTACAAAGCCAAAACAGTGAAACACAGTGTCATCGATGATTCACAGATTCAGCGGAATGTGTGTGTGTGCATGTATGTGTGTGTGTGTGTGTGTGTGTGTGTATGTGTATGTGTGTGTTTGTTTGTATGCTATACCGGACACTCCTGAGCTGCCTCTAGCAAAATGGTGCCCACTCCACACATTGGGTCGATGATGACAGCACCTTCCTTAAAAGCACAAAAATCCGTCAGTTCCATCAAAAACCCAACTATTTGCAACTCATGCTTCAGACTTACACAAACCTAACATGACAACCTTTCATGTTTGATTCAGTCTCATTTGTTCTCATTTGTTCAATGTTAGAGACATTAATGGAGGCGATACCTTTATGTTTGAGACTGAGGCCATAGCCCACGCCACAGTCGATCTGAGCCCAGTGTGCTTCATGTAGCTGCGTTTGGCCAAGGGTTGGCTATAGAACACAGACAAGCAAATGTGCACACACACACACACACACACACACACACACACACACACACACACACACACACACACGCACACACCATTAGAACATAATGGCAAACAGGTCCATGCAAATGCTATGAGTCAGGCAAACGCAGATAGAGCTTGTTCCACACCTTGAGAGCAATATCCCCACCACACAGTGGTCATCACTTAAGTACACGTTCACCTAGAGTGGAAAGGGAAAGGCAATTAATTTGGTTAAACCACAAATGCTTCCACAGAGAGGATGCTGGAGCACAGTTTAGCTCAGGGTGGGAGTGTGAATGTGAATGTGAATGCATACCTCCAAGTCAGGGGTTTTCAGATCTGCTCGCCAGTTCAGTTGTTTGGTTATGGCACTCCCTATAAGCCGGCTCATGTCCTAATCCCCACAAACACACACAGATTAGGAAAAACAACTCAGCAAGTTTGTGCTAATGCAAGACACTTAGAAAACTCTCTTGTGCTTTTAAATAAGATTAACACATCTAAACACACACTCAAACACACAATCACACACACACTCATTCACACAAACACACACCTCACTCACACAAATCATGTGTGGCACAAACAGTAAAGATGAGATACACTGAATGTGAAAGTACTGCCCCTTCCATATATAACACATCCAGAGCCACACAAACAGACCTGTGGGCTGAAGCGCCTTGCCAAAGCTCCACTGGAGCGGCAGCTCACTCGAAAGGTTGGCTTTTGCTGCTCAGAGTCTGTCTGAAGGCCACTCGTGTCACTCTGGATGTCCCGTGAGTGACCACCCTGGGCCTCTGTGTGCTCCTCCTCTTCTCTCTTTCTCTTCCGGGTCATCTTTATGCCTGTAAGCCTAGTTTTTAGACGGCTCCAGGTGCAAAGAGCTCCTTCCCAGACCTCAGGATCTCCCACAATGCTTTGCTGCACCACACTTGCAGCCTTTGCTGTATGAGGTGAGAGTACACATAACGAAAGTGACAAAATCTGAAATTAGTAATTAAAATAATTATTGTAATTTGGTGCGTTAGGCACATGTTTAAAATAGACTGCAAAGCAATACTGTGGCAGATCGGTGTGACACACCCTGACTGACTGGAGCTCGAATGGGTGGAGATCGGTGCAGCAAAATAAAGAGCCTCTCTGCAGATTTCAGCTGGCTGATGCTCTCCACAGCTGCATCAGTAGAGAAAAATACTCTGCCAGATATGAGCTCCACCTAACATGAAGTAAACACACACACACGCAAACAATATAGTAAGATTACGTTTCTCGTGAGCTCTAGCTCAGTTCGGGACAACAGGTCGTGCTGGATAACGGGTGACAGTAATAAGCCAATTCATTCATTGAAAACAGGTTTGTAATGCCATATTTTACAAATGCTATTCCCGACGATCATATTTAATCTTTCACAAATCCCATGGGATGCGACAGCCGCATTAAACAAGCAGAGCTGTCTAGCTGAGGATCAACTCTACCCCACCAAATTACAACACAGGTGACAACATGTGACAAGGAAGGCTAACTTTATATCTTGGGAACACCTTGGATAAACTAATAAATTGTCATGCGAGCTCTTATCAAGTATCGTTGATGGAACATGTAAACATTGCTGAAACTGCTAACGTGTTAAGTGGGCACAAACTCCATACAGAACCATCGAGTACTCCTCCACATAGAGCGACTTATTGATAACTCACATCACTGGCCGACAGTTTGCGCTTAACTTCCTCAACGAGAAACGGCTCCAGACCGCTGCCGGTGGTGCAGAAATACCTGACACATTGATAACTATCTTTAATCACAGCACTATCCATATAAATTAAGAAAGAATGCAAAGAAAACCCAAACTAGACAAATATACTTTCAGTGCTTGTTTTCAAACGTAAAACTCCGAACCGGAAGAGTATGATATTTGTCAAAATAAAAGCCAACACAAGGGTACTGCAAATCGGCTACAGATTCTGGTATTTTGTTGTATTGCCAAAGATATAGCCACGCACGGCTTAGCCATAGACTTATGAAAATCAACCACTGTAAAAAAAAAAAAAATTTTTTAAATGATATGCACATTACCACTACTTTATGGTAGATTGCAAATACCTTTAATGCAAGAGGTAAACATCGAGCCGGACAGGGACTGGCCGATATTAAGACTATTGGCCTGAAGATGGCACCACGATTTCGTGGTTAACCATTTTACAACTTCTGTGCTATTGTTCCCTTCGATGTGAATGTTTCTTGTCATAACTTTTGAGACCATGCGCATATCATGTCGATGAAAAAACGTATGCTTACATCGCAAGTCGCCGCATGGAATCTTGAAGGATCTAATGGGCAGGCTGTTGTCATGAAGATATACAGGCTACATGACGATGGATCCCATGTTCGTGTCCACTGCCCATATTTTAATTTAATTTCCCAATTTCATTACACTGAAATAATTCATAAAGATATGTTTCAACATTTCAAGATGAACACCATCAGTACTCTCTCTTTCTCTCTCTCTCACACACACACACTCCTATTTTAGGCATGTTTGCCTTCAGTGGGTTGAGTAGGTAAGTACCTGACCAAGTTTCCATCTCAGTTACGTGCACTTTACTACACAAACAGGAACTGTTTGATTTGTTCTTTGAAGAACCTCATACTCCGTACCAGACTCTTCGACTACCACTTCTGTAAAGGCAACGCACTTTGGTCATTTAGAACCATATTACAGTCTCGTCACCACAGATGCCTCAAATGATTACTGAATGATTCATTTTGTAATAATTGTCATCATTTTGTAAATGAGCCACACGAGAGTTCACAGTGGTCATACACTGGTTATGGTATCAGGAATGGAATATGGTTCTTAATGACCCTAAGTGTGTTGCCTTAACAGAAGAGATTACCTAAAATGCGTGAAGACAGGATGTTACTCAATCAGTACTCCTGATGAATGAGTCACTCAGAATGAGCCAGCATTAACTAGAAATCAGACCAGTCGAAACACGTACGACTTTTAACGAAACTCTTGAGATAAGGGCTAAGATATTCTGTGTGCTATTTTGCTATTAGCTGTAAACAACATGAGGTTCGCCGTGAAGACTAGCATTCAGGCTGGCATTAGAAATGAGTTTGAGTTGGCAGAAGCTAACAAATAAAGATAAGAGAAAGCACAGAAAAATGACAGACAAAGATGTACATGTAACCACCATTTATTGTGCAAAAGGGTATTAAAGTATAACTGACACAACAGTGTGGAACTTTGAAGTTCCTTATGTTGATCTGGAAAGACTGCAAAAGGACTACACTGGGGATGGATAATGAACATATCAATCTGTGAAAAATCCCTGCACAGATTACATATAAATACACTTAACATCATTAAAATATCTAGTAAAAATTACAGTTACATCACAAATGGACTGCACTTTTTAAAAATTAAAAATTTCCACAAACATAATTTGTGTTTTTTTTTTTTGACAAATGTTACAAACAGTACTCATAGTGTTTTTGTTTTGTTTTTGTACTAAAGTTGTTAGTAGGAGTCTATCCACGGCAACTCGCCTCAAAACATCCTTCTTTCACTTCTGTGTCCTGTCCGTACAGCGCCCAATGCCCTGGTTATTAATAGGGATGCTGACACAAACGTTAATAAATGTACCCCTGATATAACTCATAATGTTCATTGTTTTGGACATTGAATGTTTGAGTAACACTCTGTCCCTGAGTGTGCTTAAGATGCCCTTTACATAAAAACGGAGCCTCTTGATATCCCAATTTGAACTCTCACAACACAATGCAGCACAATATAACTGCATCACCAGCTGCATTGGTATTACATCCCTCTAAGGGTGTTGTCAATTATACCCTGACTCTTACTCTCGATTCACCTTCCATTATCTTTCCCTCAAGCACGTGCAAAAGCCTTCAACAGTTATCCTCACCGGTAAAATAATCGTTCAAGTTAGGACGGACCCTACACATACACGATTAGCGCAATCCATTTATCCTAAATAGATTGAGAATCGTTCACGAACCCTCGACTGTGAGATTTTTCAGTAGTATCGTAACATTCTAATATTTTTGTCATCTCATTCATATCAATGCCAACATGTCAGGGGGAATTCATATGGATGCTGTCGTTAAGAAGGATTGTATGACACTAAATATTTCATTTAAAAACGTACAAAGACAAAAATCAAATATCACTGGCAACAATGCCTGCTTCTTGCTCTCTATATTTCAGATCAACAGAAACACATGCAATAATATTACAATAATTCATATATAAAAACATAGATGCAGTTTACCAGCAACTGCAGAAATGCAGACAAAAAAAGTCCAATATAATTAATACACACTTTCCTCTAAATAAACACAATAACTAATTCTATAGTTTTGTTACAGATATGTGTTTCTTCACCAAAGATTGGTCCATGTGGACAAGGTCTTAAAAGATCGTTGGACAGTACAAGACAGATTACACACATTGCAACTTCTTCCAGTATAACAATCACCAGTACTCTCAATACTCTTGCAGCCCTCTCCTCTACAGACCAAGACCAGGTCTTTACAATATGAGAGAAATGTGTCTGATCTTAAAGCACAACATACTGAGGGGGAACACACAAGGTAACAAGGTGTAAAGGCATGGCCTGCAAACGTCTACACACACCAGGGAATCCCTCCCACTGAAGTCAGCCAATTTCAGCACTAATGCCTCCTAAGGCCCTGGAGAGGGGGCATTGAAGGGTATGTTTTGAGTATCAGCTGATGGTCTAACAGTAATGGTCGTCTGTAATCATAACAGACCGCACATGTGCTACAGGCCAGTTTCACGGTCTAGTACGGCATGTATTGCAACACCTGCATGTGCCAAGATCGCGTGCCAACTCAGACATTTTAAAATAGTGACGGGGGGGCGAGGGGGGAAAAAAAACAGCTACATCTGTCAGACATCCTTCCTTCCTTCCCTCTCTTCTCCAAATGTTATTTTCCATTCTGGGGCAGTGATACTCGCTTGACAACTCATTGGCTGCTGCCGCCACCACCACCAGAGAAATGGAGAAGTGTTGTTGTGCAGTTCCATTGCAAGTCCAGACCAGGCAGACACCCGTTTCGGGACACGGGGGCGGGGGGAATACCGGCACGGACCAGCCGGGTCAGAGGAGGAGGAGGAGCTGGGGGCTGGGGGGGGAAAGCAGTTCTTGGGAATGCTGGCTCGTTCCGGGCTCAGTTGGGGTCACAGTTCCCGTTGAGCTGGTCTTCGGCCGCCTGGTTGAGGCTGGGCACGCGGCGGAACACGAAGTAGAAAGGCTGCACCTGGGGCCGGCTGTGCAGCTCGGCTTTGATCTTCTGGGGGTGGGTGTCCATGGCCAGCTGCTGCGTGGTCTCCTCGGTCAGCAGGAAGAGGGCGTGGTTCTCGGGCTCGGACACCTTGAACTTCTCGGCGCAGATCTGGCACACTTCTTCAGTGGTGGCATAGGGATGCACCATCAGGGTCTTGGCTGTGCAGCCAGTGTCCACCTCCTGTAGCGCCACCCTCAGGTAGTTCTGTGTAAATACACATGGACACACAATATAGTCTATAAAAAAACTCTGCGGATGCAGCTGGCTGTCTAAATTATCAGACATTATTTCAGGCAGAATCTCAACTTCTGAGTTGAGCTGAGTTTTAACACAGCAAGAAAAAGTCACACATGTTTTTTTACAATGTGCAAAGACATGTTATAGGTTAACCCAATAAATAAAGTAGGTATAAAATTGTAAAAGCCTCAACTGAGGCTCCCCTTGTTTATTCTGTCTTTTCATGACCTACCAGCACCCATTCAGTCATAAAGGCTGCTGCTTCTGCTATGCTAAACGCCCAGGCTAACATCTGGTGAATCTCAGGTGTGTCGGCTTACCTGGAAGTCGTCCACGGAGGGTGTGGTGCGCTGGGCGGTGCGGCGCCGGTGCCACTGGTGCAGGGTGTTGCGCGTCTCGGAGCTGAGGATGCGGGCGGCCTGCTCCTCCTGGAAGTTCCTGATGAGGGACATGGCGCCGTACGCACTGGTCAGGTAGTAACCGCCTGTGGGGAGCACAAGACATGAGTCAAGGTTTGTGGAAACATACTGCTGTATGTGTGTCTCCACAGGATAGTAATGCATGTGGATAGTGTAAGATAAATTCAGTTTAGGTATGAATTTATTAACATTTTATTTCTATTAACAATGTATGCCCAATTAACCAGCAAACTGAAGGCAGTTGGAAAAACAGGTTTCAGACAGAGGGGCCCTAAGATAACATACAAAGCACATGCTTTCAAGTAGGATGACCAGTGACATAAATTCCAAGGTCATAGGGCAGCCTGGGCAGGAGACAGATGAGATAGGGAGACTATCTGTACCAGGGAGTGGAGATTCACAGAAACTTAATTGTCAGGCCAGAAATTACGACTGAAACATGCAAGTCACAGAGAGGCGTATACGTGTGGGGCCCAGAAAGTACCATCAGTGAAGATGGGACTTATAAACCAATTGTGATCACATGTAACATTCAGAACGCGTTCTCCAGCCGTGGGTGACAGAGCTATTGTGAGCTCTGCATCTCCGACTGAATCTTGTCCAATCCTAAAACCAGTAAACTCAGCTGTATCAAACCAATTGCTACGTGTGGCGGTCCATTACTCTGATTTCTCTGTAAACCAACACGCAGTTCAATTTGATTTAACAATAGTCATGTGGTGGACATGAAGGCATATAAGTGTATTGTACACTGGTGTATGTGTCACCACAAGATAGGCATGTGGCTGGACATGAAGGCATATAAGTGTATTGTATTCAACCCTGTTTTTCATATGAACTGTAAATGCAAACTCAATCAATCTTTTTGCTTTCAGTTTTGGGTTAGGTGACGTAACAACACACACGTACTATGTGCTGAGTTCACACACCAATCATCTGCTTGTAAGTGTCCCTAGTCCGAATAGAAACCTAGACGGACCCAGATTAGGCCACAGAGGAAAAGAAAGCAACAGTGATATGACTGGTCACCTTCTCCTTGCAGTAGAGATGGGTCCAGCAGCTCCATCATGTACTGGATCTCTGTGTCCAGCTGAGGCATGTCACACTGGGCCAGCACATACGTCAGCATGGGCAGGAAGTCATCGGCCCCGTACATCCTCCCTGAAACATCACACACACACACACACACACACACACACACCCACACAGACACAGACACACACACACACACACACACACACACACACACAGTACGGCAGCAGGGTTAATGAGAGAAGGTGGATGGGACAGAGTGAGTAAGTATGTACATGTGTGTGTGTGTTATGAGTGTGATTGTTTCCTGAGGGTCACTGACGACATCTTAACATTCACTTCAGTCGAGAAGAGGAGGCACAGCTTGTGTGTGTGTGTGTTTGCATGCATGTGTGTGTGTGTGTGTATGTGTGTGTGTGCGCGCGTGTGTGCGCGATAGTGCACGTGTGCCCATTAGTAAGCTAATTCAGCCCAAAGGCAACCCTCTCCCTGGCGCCTAATAGCTTTCTGACGCAGCGGCTGCCACAGCGTGTGTTATGCTGTCTCTTCAGTGCCCTTAACTGCTGCTGGAGAACCAGTTTGCCAGCGTGGAACTCAACCTTTTTACAGAGTGTTAGAAAAGTCACCCCTGCCATCCCCCCCCCCTCTAGCGCGGAGAAGCAAACACGAAGTAGCAACGGTACCTGAGTGGTCCTCCATGATGGTGTAGATGAGCTTGCAGACGCGCAGGAGCAGCGCCACCTTCTTCTCGGGGGAGTACATCTTGTGCATGGTGTGGAACTTGTGGCGGATCTTCTCGATGGCCACGGGGTCGGGGGGCAGGGCGCCGTCCACGCCCATCTCCTGCGGCTGCCGCGCCTTGGCCAGCGCCAGGTTCTCCTTCAGCTGCTGCCACGTGCCGCTCTTCACCTGGAAGTCGTGAAGCGCCGCCTCCACCGTGGCCTTCAGCGGCTTCAGCACGCACTTGTGCATGGCCTTCTCCAGGACCTGGTCTGTGGGGGGGACGAGGAGGAGGAGGAGGAGGAGGAGGAGGAGGAAGGAAGAAGAAGAGGGGAATAGGCTGTGAGAGGGAAGGACTGACTTCATGTCTTCATGGTGCAGATTCACTCAACAAAATGGCAACAGACAAAAGATATAAGAGTAATGATACGCATCACACGATAAGTCAGCAGCACCAACAAAACTAATTTCTCCACTTTTTCATCTTTCAGGTGTTTCAAGGTTTTGCCCCTGCATGTACTGGACCCTTGCGCCTGACTGATTTCAGTAGGGAAAGCCATACGGACAAAGGGAACACAGGGCGGTATCCATGGAGACCCAGGGCTCTTTGCTTCCTGCCTCTCTCACTAATGCCTGGGCCCGTAGCCCATTCACCCATCTCTTTCTGTCTCATCAGCCTGGCACGGACGCCCGCATTCCTAAGGCATTGACAGTAAATGGGGTTGGGCAAAACCGGTTTGTGTCACACTCTTCTTGAGAGGATGGAAAAAGACCAAATGATGTGAGAGAGCAGCTAAGCATGTTCGGGGGGTTTTCCTTAGCATTGTCATCACGGTCACTGTTCACTCACCGCAGTCATGATCTGAGGTTTGCGCGGTTCATTCGATTTTGTGAATGTATGTTAATATTGTACACTTTATATTAGAGATGAATGAACAGTTCACCCCTGGAACTTTGTGGATGGCACTACTGTCTGAAGTAGTTATGAAATGCACTGTTGGTTATTAATTCCAGGGAGGCCTAAAGTTTTCTAGAGAACAACAAACACAGCCTGTGAAGAATGATTCTTGTGTATGATATAGAAGAAAAGAATATGACATAAGTCGCTCGAACACAGACACATGCACGCACGCACACACATACACCAACTCCCGGTGAATTCCACTTCAAAATGAAAAAAAAAAAAAACTTGTTTCTGCTGAATTGCAGCATTAAAGTGTTCTATTAAAAAAAAGCTATGACTTGATCTCCAGTCATGTGAGTCTCAGCGCTGAGACGGTAACTTCAGAGTGTTAACACTGCCAGGCCTCATGTCTCACTGAGCTGACTGCGGGGGAAAAACAAGCCTAGTCAGCACCTCCCAGCCCTCCTCACCACATCTGGGCCTGCCGAGGGGGAAACAGAAACGTACTACTCGAACGCAAAAAAAAAAAACCTCCATACATGCAAGGAGCTCACATTTAGCATCATCTGTCTCGTTCTCTCCTCTCTCTTTCCTCAGTTCCTCTGTCTTTGAACTCGCTGTCACCCGATGACATCAGCCTCTGCAGCTTGTTAGCCTAAGTCAGTGAAGACTTAAGACAGTTACCCATTGACAGAGGCTAGGTTCACTTCAGGGCATGAACGTGAGATTGGGTGTAAGGGCTGTATACAATATATGACCCATTGCCCCCCCCCACTGCCCTCCTACAGACAGAATGTTCAGCTGCAGCCGATTGGTTCTTCTCACCCAAGAATCGTGTTCTTATGGTGTTGTTAGGATCACGGGTCTACATGCAGATTGAAAACGCTTCCAGTCTTCAAAGGAACAATATTGTAGGAACCTGCACAGTGACTTCGATGAACAACATGGCAAGTTCAGGCGAGTCTGAGTGCAACATCCTTTCACTGAGTACACTATTATAACAGCGATGGGCTCCCAATAGGCATAGACTGTCATAATGTTCAATCTGATTTCAACCTAGACTAAATCAAAAATGATACGTAGTTACAGTATGTGACGCATGCATTCACATGACATATTTAAATGAGTCCTGTGTGAACTTTTACTGTGGTGCTGTAGAAGTTTATGAGGGCTGAGCTCAGCGAAAACGGCCAAAGAATTCCACAGCACCATCAGCAGTGGCTTTGTCCTCCCTATGGACATGAGTGGTTTTGTAAGTGTGTGTGTGTGTATGTGTGTGTGTGCGTGTGTGTGTGTGTGTGCGCATGTGAGTGTGTGTATGTATATGTGCGTGTGTGTGCGTGTGTTTGCGTGTGTTTGTGTGTGTGTGTGTTCGCGTGTGAGTGTGTTCGCGTGTGAGTGTGTGTATGTGCATGTGCGTGTGTGTGTGTGTGTATATGTGCGTGTGTGTGCGTGTGTTTGTGTGTGTGCGTGTGTTGTGTGTGTGTGTGTGTGTGTGTGTGTGTGTGCGTGTGTGTGTGTGTGTGCGTGTGTGAGTGTGTGTATGTGCATGTGCATGTTCCTGTGTTTTGTTCCACTGTGTCTAAATGCAAACTCAACTTAGGTACTCTCTGCCAGAACACTGGTAATGTCATCAGAAAGCGAGAGAGGGAGGAAGAGAGGGAAAGAGAGAGAGGGAGGAAGAGAGGGAAAGAGAGGGGGAGTGGGAAAGAGAGAGAGGGAGAAAGAGAGGGAAAGAGAGAGAGGGAGGAAGAGTGGGAAAGAGAGAGAGGGAGGAAGAGAGGGAAAGAGAGAGAGGGAGGAAGAGTGGAAAAGAGAGAAAGAGAGGGAAAGAAAGTTAATAGAGGCGGAGGATATCTGTGGATCCACGTGTTGTCCATAATTGTCGTCATCTCTTCTGTACTGGACCTTTTCAACTGGACCCTTAGGTCTGGTGAAACAGATGGCCGTTTCTGGGTTTCGTTTTGCCCTGACTTAAGGATGTGGACTTAAAAACCCAGACGCCGACAAACCAGCTCTCAGTTCCTTCTGTGTAACCTGTCCTGGTTTCCACCAGCACGATCTCACCTCATCGGTGACTGTAGGGGATTCCCATCCCTTACAGCAGACAGCAGTGTTTAATCATCAACCCAGAGCTCAGTGGGACTCTCCGTCACTACTAGTCCTGGGCTGTATATAACTGAGCCTTTATGGTGACCGGAAGAAGATGGATCTCTGTGTGCATTCCCCAGAGCCTGATAAGGCCCAGGGGGGACAGAGAGGAGAGGAGGAGGAGGAGGAGGAGGAGGAGGAGGAGGAGGAGGAGGATGTTTTGGGGGCCAGCTCATCAGTCAAGGTCACCAAACCTGTCACCCCACAATAAGGGCCTCTTCCGCACCCGTAAGTCCAAGCCTTTCAGCTCTCCCAGCAGCTGAGAACTACCGGGAAAAGCCTTACCCCCAACTTTGTGATGTACCCCCCCTCCACACAGGCATGATGCTTATGGTCAGAGAGCTGCACTCACACTCACACACACACACACACACACACACACACACACACACACGTACACACACACACACACGTACACACACACACACACACACATACACACGTACACACACACAGACTCTGTGGACATGCATGTGAAATTCCCTGCTACCACAGAGTCACTTCTCCAGACGGGTGAGTGATACATGTGCAGAGCATTCAATCTCAGGCACTTCCTCTAACACTGGAGGTTGGAAACAGCAGGAGATACATTACTCTTGGTGTCTGTCTCCTCTCCCAAACACAAACACACACACACACACACACACACACACAGATACACACACACACACAGATACACACACACACACCATACATACATACATACATACATACATACATACATACATACATATATACATACATAAACACACACACACGCCACCACCATTCACCTGACACTAAGAGTAAAGAGTGTCATGCTCTATCCGAACACACACACACAGATACACAAACACACACACACACACAGATACACAAACACACACACGCCACCACCATTCACCTGACACTAAGAGTAAAGAGTGTCTTGCTCTATCCGAACACACACACAGATACACAAACACACACCACACAAACATACATACACACACACACACACACACACACACACACAGATACACACACACACACACACACATACGCCACCACTATTCACCTAACACTAAAAGTAAAGTGTGTCCTAAAGACTTCCTATCGCCCCCAGTAAAAATAGCCCAGTGCAGAAAGACAGGCAGCCCCCTCTCTCCCCTCTAAGAGCCGTCTGGAGCCTCCTCTGATATGCCCTATCTGCAGTCGACCTTCAGGTCCTCAAGAATCTTTTCTTGGACCACATTATCAAGTTTTTTACAAGGTTACCCCGTGAAAAACAACCCCCCCCCCTCCCCCCAATGCTTGTTGTTGTAGACGGCGTTAGGCCGAATCCAAGCACGTGTGTGGGACGGTCTTACAGAACCTCCTCACGAGGCTGGACCCGCCGGGGGCACGAATCAAAACACCAAAACAGCCCGAGCCAAGCCAAGCACAAGCCCCCCATTCTCCCCTCGTCTCCACACAGTCGCCCTGTACACACACACACACACACACACACACACACACACACACACACACACACACACACACATTCACAGCCTCCCACGCAAACACTGGAGCTGCATCAACAGGTCCCTTAGACATGCTTAACATTCAGGCCTGGCCCGCTCCACATAAACGGGGGCCTGTGATTGGCCGAGAATGAGAGGCTCATTGAGTAGCGGAGCTTGGCCCACTTGGCTGGCCTCCATGAGAGAGGCACATCTGGAGAGAAGGCCACTGAACGGCGCTCAAGAGAGAGAGAGAGAGAGAGAGAGAGAGAGAGAGAGAGAGAGAGAGAGAGAGAGAGCGAGAGTGTTTACATCCTTCCCCAAGAATGGTACTGAACCACCAATCGCATCTCAGGACTCTTGAAAAGCCTCACAGAAAACAGTGCGCCAATGGAAACCACAGTGGAACAAAGACACAGAGCTGAGCCCAGTTAATCCGCATTTTAACTACAATAGCAGAATTAGCGTGGGAGGTGAAAGTAAATCAAGTCCCAGGCAACTCCTATTCAAAACTGTATAATGTTATTACCAAAGTCTTCTCCTCTCCTACGTGAATACGACCTCGGGGTGGGGACGTCTATGTCATTAAACGGTGCTGTTCCCACTGTAGTTTGACTTGCGGCATGCAGTGGCATTACTGGCATCCTGGTGTTGAATGGCAGTTTTGTGTTTTAATGTTTGCATTAGTTGGCTCTGTTGGCTGAGTCATCCACCTCCACAGAAGGCCCACAAAAATGGCCTTCATTTAGCAGCTCTGCACTGTCAGCCGGCGTGATGTTTACACAGTCAGGCTGAAGTAGGTCTGAAGTAGGTTCTGAAGCAGACAGACGAAGACCACACACACACACACACACACACACACACACACACACAGACACACACACACAGACACACACACACACACACACACACACACACACACACACACAGACACACACACACACACAGACACACACACACACACACACACACACACACACAGACACACACACACACACGGATGGCACACGTGAAATCCAACCCTTAGGGCCCTCCCTTCTGCCATTAATACATTCCTAAAGCCTTCTGTAGCTCCAGCTGCTGTCCTTCCCCCTAATAAAGGCTCCACTTTCACAACGACCATCCTGGCTAATTAACCAACACTACAGCAGCCAGAGGCCTGACAGCACACAATACCACTGACCTAGAGAAGGATTTTTCTTTCTTTTTTTTGTGATTTATTTTAACTGGCGGTTACCTACCGGAGCAGCACTGAGAAAAGCTAGTAGCTTATCATATCTACGATGACCTTCCCTTTCCGTTATCAATCTTAAAACAGGTTGGTATCTCTTATGGCGCCAAGTTTCATGCACTCAACTTCATGTCTCAATGCCAGCAAAAGCCCTTCAGTTTGTACCCGATCACATTACGTCACGCAAACAATGTTACTCATAGTTGTTTTTGCCCTGTTTGCTATCACCGGAAAGCAGCGTTACTGTAAATTATGGAGGTAAAGTTCCACTGATACTTTCAAACCCTGTGGTGTAATGATTCACTGATCTAATCTACTACCACGAAACCACTTCTCTCCCACAAGCTCTCGCGTCAACTTCTACCTAAGCACAAATTATGTTAATTGATAAACAGAAAAAAATAGATAGCAAATCGTGTGCAGTTGACATTGAAGTGTCAAAAGATATGTCAAAAACAAATAATGTCAACAACTACATTTCTTTCAGGATCAACAAAGTGTCTGCCTGTCTGTGCGTCTGTGCGTCTGTCTGTCTGTCTGTCTGTGCGTCTGTCTGTCTGTCTGTCTGTCTGTCTGTCTGTCTGTCTGTCTGTCTGTCTGTCTGTCTGTCTGTGCGTCTGTGCGTCTGTCTGTCTGTCTGTCTGTCTGTCTGTCTCTATCGACAATATCCACAATTCTTTTTCTCAAAGGCCAAACCAGGAGGTCCTGGAGGCTGGGCTCTTACCGATCTGGTCCTCAGGCACGAGGGACTCGATGGGCGGGTCGAGCTCGGAGCTCTGGAGCAGGTAGGACTTCATCTGGGTCATGAACTGGCGCAGGGTCTGCAGGAGCTCGGTGCCCGACGTGTGCCCCAGGCCGCCGTTCTCCAGCAGGAAGCTGACGTGGTCCTGCACCAGGCAGCCGAAGTAGGTGCCCTTGTCCTGCGCCTGCTCCACCACACGCCGCACCGCCCTCCGCTCGGGCGTCATCAGCGAGCTGAACACGCCGCTCACCTTGCGCAGGTGGCCCCGGAGGGCCCGCGGGAGCACGAAGGTGCCGCCACTCGCCCGCTTCTTGGCCTTGAAAGGCGGCGGCATCTCCTGGTCGCTCTCGGCGCCGCGTCCGTAGTCTCCGTCCTCCTCCTCCTCCTCGTCTTCTTCCTCTTCCTCCATGCTGCTGTCGCCGCCGCCGACGAGGCCGCGGCCGGCTTTGGAGGGGCTCGGCGCCGACAGCGGGAAGCCGTGGGAGGAGAAGTCCAACGAGTCGGACGAGGAGGTGGAGAAGCTGATGTCACTCAGGCGCTCGCTGTTGCCTCGGGTCCGGCCGCGGCGCCCCTCCTCGCCCGCGTGCCTCTGCCCGCCGACCCCTGCGTCCTGGCTGGGCTCCAGAGGGCTGGGGCTGGGGCTGCACGTGTCCACGCTGGAGCCGTTGCGCTGGGACAGCTTGGCCAGGCTGAGGGACACGGCCTGCTCTATGGTCTGGTCGTCAAGAGCCAGTTGGCAGCGGTGGCCGTCCACATCAGGCCCGACGGGGGGCTTCTTGCCCCGGGAGGAGGGGACGGGGATGGGGGCGCTGATGCGTTTGGGCGGGGAGGAGGAGGACGAGGAAAAAGATAAGGAGGAGGAGAACGAGGAGCCAAGGCGCCCCAGCAGGCTGGTCTTCTCCTTCTGGGGAGGGTTTATCCAGGAGGCTGTCTCCGGCATGCTCTTCTGCCTGGGGGGCGCAGGTCTGCGGGGGACGGAGCGCGAGCGGGGAGGTGGGGGGCGCGGGGGTGGCGGCGAGCGCGAGCGCGAGACGCTCTTGGCCCGGGTCAAAACACAACTGCTGTTGTGAGCGGAACTGCTTTGGTGGCTAGATGTTTCACTCTGGTTCGGAGAGGGACCTGAGTGTGCGCCGTTCTGGAGGGGGGTGCTGCTATCGGTCAGCTGGGGGTCGGCAACAGTGCTGTTGCTAGGCAGTGCCGTTGCCGTGACGCCAGGCTCCGCGATGGGGGTGTCCGTCTGGTGTGTCTGCTGGAACAAGGGGTTGATGAAGCACAGCGCGCCTTTTGATTGGCTGCGCTCAAGATGGGACGGGGCACGGGTGCGAAGGCCAGGGATGATGCTGTCTCTGTGTCCTTCCTGCTGGACGGCTTTCTGCTGGACAGTGTCCTCGTCCACTGGCTGTGACTGAGACGCTGAGTCTTTCTTCCTGTTACTCCAATCAGAGTCCCAGAACCCTGAATGAGAGAGTGAAAGAGAGAGAGAGCAAGAGAGAGAGAGAGAGAGAGAGAGAGAGAGAGCAAAAGAGAGAGAGAGAGAGAGAGAGAGAGAGAGAAAGAAATATAGAGATAGAGACAGAGAGAGAGAGAGAGAGAGAGAGGGAACAGAATTAAACTACATTGAAAACAGAGACATACTGCATGCAGGATTATGATGTTTGTGGTGTCTTCACCATGTTATTAGTACCAACGTAATTTACAGGTGTTTTATTATCATGACCCATTTCTGTTCAGCTCAACAAAACAACTTGATTGCCAGCAAGCAAAAGGAAGCAGAGCTCTAAACTTGAGCGTCCTTTATTAACAACATCAGCCACATCGTGGTATCCCAGAGAACGCCAGGAGGAAACCACCCTTAAAAACTAGACGGGGAGCTGGGAGGCAGCCAGCAGGAACCAACGCGTAATGACAAACTGCACTGCAACTAAGAACCAGCACACACAAAGGAATAAGACCTTATAGCAACAGCAGCAGATCTTTCATCATTCAAATGTCCTGGAGAAAAGAACCCTCATTAACAACAATGCACTAACCAGTGTGTGAACCAGTGTAGTATACGTCTAAACGACAAAAATCCTTCCAACAAACAAATCTGTGGATCTCAGTTAATAAAGCATGGAAATGGACATGACCGGGCATATAAGATAAGATAAGGGCTTTTAGGAAGGCTTACCCACAGGAAACGGCTAATCCTGCTGGAAGTGCTGACTGCCTGGCGAACAGGCGCTAAGTTTTGCCAGGATACGGCCGGAGTCTCTTCTTGACTTTAGTGCTCTGTTGTGCTGTGCTGTGCGCTGGGGCTCAAATGGTGACGATCGTAAAGACAGTGACACACACACTCACTCACTCACTCACTCCCTCACACACACACACACACACACTAGGCAGAATGAGTCACACACGCAGATGTAGAAGTGGGAGGACCTTAGCTGCCGTGGCTCCATCCCACTCTTTTCTCTCTCTCTCTCTCTCTCTCTCTCTCTCTCTCTCTCTTTCTCTATTCTCTCTCTCTCTTTCTTTCCTTCTCTTATTCTCAAATGTTTTCCACTTTAACATTCCATTTCTGTTTTTGTCGCACTGATCAGTCTCCCCTTTCTTGAAATAGATACATTTGTTTTATTTAAAAATAACACCAAACTGTCAAAACATATGACAACTGGTTACTTTGTACCCAGTATGTAAGAATGTGGCATTGGACATTTGCAGCCATACAGGTACATCATTGTGGGGAAAAAACACTGATCATATGCCATTTTATTTGTTTATATGCATGGAATAATTCAAAAGCTAACCTTGTAATGCCTCTGTCTGTCTTTATTTCCTCTACCACAGGTGGGTGTAGTTGCAGTTAACCTGTTATCTTATCTAAATCACACCTGACGATTATAGAGGGAGTGGAAAGGAAGATTTTCTTTTACGGTTCACCTTCACACATACATTGAACACACTGTTTTTTGTTGATCTTAACCGTCACACAACAAAACACACACACACGCAATCACACGCATTTTTACTTTTATTTCTCTCCCTCGTACACATTCTCGTTTTCCCTCTGGTCGTGCTATGATTCACTCTCTCGTCCTTAGCTCACCCTGCTCATTACTGGCAGAAGAGAAATCAGAGCTGCCACTTCTCAGTTCCTCCTTCTCAGGGTGCTTTTTTCTGGAACCCTGCCTGGCACGCAGACTCCGAGACCCAGCCCTGCTGAAACCCTTCTCCACCCTGCCACAGCAGTGCCAGACCCCCCCCCGGGCTGGTTTCTGTCAAGCGTTGTGGGCCAACTATGTGAAGCTCTTCTCTGGCAGTCACCCTCATCACCCAAGGCAAGTCCCCTGGGGGATTACGCCTCTTTTACTCTCACAAGCTGGAAAGATCTGCCATCAATCCCACCTTCCTCATCCGCCTA
>NC_045164.1:23995966-24030966 GCF_900700415.2 Clupea harengus | reverse complement strand
GGCTATTATTGCTGTTACCTATGTTTCTGGGCGGACGGCTCTTGCTAAATAATGACAGTAATAAACAATAAACAATAATAGTTTGATCTGCATACATAATAGTGAAGACAGCTGACTGTGACGTTAAATGTCACAGAATATCGTTTTGCTGTTGACGTTCAACGTGTCCATGTGTCTGTCTGCAGATGGCTAATCTCTTACCCCTGGTGGCTGCGGCTGCAGGATGCGTCTGGCTTCGTCGTCTCCCAGCGACAGCTGCAGCCAGACGGCGTGTGTCTGCGTCAGTCGGTCCAGCACGCTGAGGCGCCTGCGCAGCGAGTCGTAGCCGGAGTCCCTCGCCGAGCCCGTGCCTGCGCAGTCGGCCGCCTGCAGGAAGAGTCCGCTCACCTCGTTTTCTAGCCTGCAGAGAGACGGTCTTTGAGTAAACACTGAGGACGAGGCTTTCATCGAGCACAGGTTTTATTCAAGCACAGAGAATCATTTCCACCAGAGCACACAAAGTGAACAGCCACTGAACAGCAGTCAGAGCACGCAGAAGGACGATCCTTCATTAGCCACTTCAAAGTCATTTTCTTTATTTAACAGCCACACAAATATTTGATCTTTCAGACCACATCACTACATGCAGCTCAAGTCACGAGCTTGGATCAGCAGAAAGGTCAGACTGGGGTCAGGTGGATCAGCCACTTAAAAGGGTTAGGCAAATCGAGTGAATGATGCAACCGAGATGGCAGCTTGTGCCAGGCACTCACTTTATTCTTACTCTGGAATTTTCTTTATTCCTTCAATAAGCACAACGACCACTGCCAAAACACCAGTGCCAGCCCCGCCACAGTAATCTGAGTCACAGCGAGCGAGTGTGTGTGTGTGTGTGTGTGTGTGTGTGTGTGTGTGTGTGCGTGTGTGTGTGTGCTTCTTTGGTGTGACATGGTGCATGGCATCAGAAGAAAAGCCTCTATAAACTCAAACTGTGGTCAGAGATGCTAGGTAGCGATAGCAAACAGTGTTACATCTCAAAGGCTCTTCCTCCGTTTCCTTTCAGCTTACACACCTCACCCCCACTTCCTCTGAAGTGGCAAAAACCCCCCTAACACGCATGATCATAGGCACTATTTATAGTGTTTATCGTTAATAAAGCATCATGCAAGCGTCATGATGAAAATCTGATGGTAAGTTACGCCACCTCACATCAGGCATGACATATATTCCACCTAGTGGCAGGATATGCACACTACAACAGGGACTTATGTTTACAAGCTGTGTGTATTTATTTATTTACATTGAATTGAAATAAAAGGACACATATATGACATTCTATATTCCTCCCTATTCAGTCAGTGCATGCATAATGTCACATATATGTGTGTACATACTTCTCAAATGTTGTCACTGGTCTCTTTCCACTATATCCACATTATAAAGCATGAAACACCATTTTGGGAAGACAGATAGCATGCTCCAAATATTGAATTCTGAATCTCGTAATAAATATACAGCATGCGTAAGTGAAATATGTCTGTATATCTGATATCCAACACTACCAACACTCACACAGTGTAGATCCATGACGGGTGTAGGCATGTGTGAGATGCCGGGGGGAAGGAAGTGTGGGAGGAACAGGATTTACAGGACGAGCTCTTACCCTCTCAGGACCGCCGTCTCAGGCTCCCTGTCCGCGGGCACCGCTGGCGGCACCATCTCCTGCTTCAGCTCCGAGATCTCAGACGAGAACGTGTCAATCAGCTGGGACAAAGACATGAGAGGGAGAGAGAGAGATCACACATCAACACACTGAGAGAGAGAGAGAGAGAGAGAGAGGGGAGAGAGAGAGAGAGAGATCACACATCAACACACTTAGAGAGAGAGAGAGAGAGAGAGAGCGAGAGAGAGGGAGAGAGAGATCACACATCAACACACTTAGAGAGAGAGAGAGAGAGAGAGAGAGAGAGACAGAGAGACAGAGAGAGAGAGAGAGAGATCACACATCAACACACTTAGAGAGAGAGAGAGAGAGAGAGAGAGAGAGAGAGAGGGGAGAGAGAGAGAGAGAGAGAGAGAGAGAGATCACACATCAACACACTGAGAGACAGAGAGAGAGAGAGAGAGAGAGAGAGAGAGAGAGAGAAAGAAAGAGAGAGAGAGTGTATATGAGCCACAGGATCACTTTGGGGTATTTAGAAAAGGACTTACCTTTGACACAGATGTTATTACCAAGCAGACACACAAAGAGATAGAGATGGGATGGAAGAAGCACACAAAGAAAAACAAAAATGGTAAAGCAAACATTCCTCCAACTAAGTACATCAACACTGACATTTATTCCTGTGACCATGTGGACAAACTAACTGTCTGTAATGGAGAAAGAAACTTGTGTGTGTGTGTGTGTGTGTGTGTGCTTGTGCAGAAGTAAATGTTTGCTCTTCACATTTCTCTATGAAGTCGATTGAGCCTAGTTTGTGCCGACTCAGCTGTGAAACTGTTAGTCACATCCCGGTGTGTTTCTGACTTCTCCTTTACAGCACACGACCCCCCCCCCCCCCCCCCCCCACACACACACACCAAAGAAATGGAAACCGATAATTACCATTTACACCCAAGCCATATCATTATTCATATTAATGTTATTATTATTAACAATAACAATAATACATAATAATAATAATGCTTCAGATATATCTACAATATACAGAGACACATAGTTGGAACAATTAACACCTGATGACAACCTAATTACAGATGTCAAAAGAAAACTAGTAGAACTAGTGGCACATGGTGCACCTCAGGAAATTGGAAATGTTTAGATCACATAAGATCTAAAGCTGATTCACAGTGAGCGAGTGTGTGTGTGTGTGTGTGCTTCTTCATATTGGTGTGACATGGTGCGTGGCATCAGAAAAAAACTCTCCATAAACTCAAACTGCGGTTAAAAGTTCATAGAGCTAGATAGCGATAGCAAACAGTGTTATATCTCAAAGGCTTTTCCATTATTTTCGTTTCAGCTTACACACATGAACGTAGTTTCCTTTGTGAGGAAATATGCTCGTATGTATTAGAAATGAACGTATGAGCTCAATTCATTCCGGGAAAAGTCCCCCTCTTTCTTATCACCATGTTAGATCTTGCCATTCCGTGGAATAAGAGACACACGTATGAAGACGAATGACTCACACACACTTCTAAAATAAATTCAAACACATGCACACACGCACACACACACAAATGATCAGGTCAAAGCAAAAGGAACCGTTTGCGCAATGTTTCCTGGCGCTGGAGAAAATGTACACAATGACGGTTCACTTCTCACACATCTCACACTAAACTGGTTTGGTGAGACCCAGCCGGTCACAACTGCGTGTGTGTAGTCTGAATGGGGGACAGTGGGGACG
The DNA here is from genome assembly GCF_900700415.2 of Clupea harengus. NCBI lineage: Eukaryota > Metazoa > Chordata > Actinopteri > Clupeiformes > Clupeidae > Clupea > Clupea harengus. Next base: position 24,027,580 of record NC_045164.1, on the reverse strand, counting down.
TCCACTCAACTCCTGTCAATGCAGCCCATTTATCATGACTGTCACCAGTACTCCCAGTAGTTCCAGTAGGCCACAGCCCCTGGAGCTCGGGGACAAAGCCCAGGCTGTTGTGTGAAGGATGTTGTCTGTAATGCTGTGCTGTGAGGGCACTTTGTTATGAAGCAAAGGTACAGTGTGAACTACTGTATCAATTGTAGTCTGTCTTATGCACGGATAGTCTTTCGAACTATCTTGTGCAGCAAAGATGATGGTATGGTTTAGTGTTGGAGTTCTGAAGATGGCCAGAAGGTGGCGGTATTTGACGTAAGCCTTCATGCTTCTACCTTACATTCTCTGTTATTGTTCATTCTGAATTAATGAATTCTGTCATTTCCGAGGAGAACAAAATCCTCAAACTGAACTCTGAACACTACTGAGAATCAAACCACCATTTGTAGACGCTGCTCTGTTAAGCCTCAACTACCCCACACACACACACTAAGCCCTGATGTCAAACTACCCCACACACACATTAAGCCCTGATGTCAAACTAACACACACACTAAGCCCTGATGTCAAACTAACACACACATCCACAGTCCTCCCCCCTCACCCCCTCTCCCATACAATCAAAAACATTCTCTCTTCCTCACTATGTGATCTGTCTCTCTCTCTCTCTCTCTCTCTCTCTCTGTCTCTCTCTCCTTCCCTTCTCTGGCTCTTTTGTTTTCCTTGTAGCCAGCGTTTTCCACTCACGTTTGAGGCTTGTTTGTCTAACCCCATCTGAGCGCACGTCAGCAAGCCGCAATTACAAGTCAGGCCCCTGCCTCACTCACTCAACACCGCTCACAGCCAGGAGCTGTGGTGCCCATTTAATCCATGAGAAAACACACACACACACACACACACACATATATATAGACATACACACACACACACACACACACACACACACACACACACACACACACACACACACACACACACACACACACAAAGAAGCACACACACAGACACACACACACACACAAAGACACACGCACAAAGACACATGCACAAACACACACAATCTCATAGCCTCACTCTGGCCATAGTCACGACACCCCGGCCAATTTCATCATTAGGCTTTAAACTTAATGGCCGCACGGCTGAAGTCACTCCCGATTAGTGTGGGCTTCAAATAACCCCCTTTCACACTGAAGCTATTAGGCACGCGTCATTGAGATGTTGAATGGGGTGCTTGAGACATTCTTTTATTAAAGAAAATCATTTGGGAGCTTATCGCCTCAACGTTGCTCACAGCAGGGGGTGCCAAGAAGAGAAGCCTGAAGTCTACTGGTGATACGGACCGGTCGGCGCACAGTGAGCTATTAAGGAGCGGGACCACTTCTCGCTGCCCTGTGGTGACACAGAAAACATTACGGAGAGCGAAGCTGACATTTTGTCTGCGGAAGACTAAATAAAATGTCACTTTCCCAGAGAGTGAGAGAGATGCAAAACAGGGGAACGTCAAAAAAATAAATGAAAATCCTCTCTGGCCACATCAGTGAGCCTCACGCAGAGCTCAACAGACTATCAATTACCCGGTGATGGGACAACCAGACAGCGTGGTGAGAAACACACGCTGCCTAGAGACGGCCAGGCAGGCAAGCAGGAAGTGTGCGCGACAAACATTAATAAAGCACTGAAAACAAAGCTCTCCCCACACTCGTTACGTAACCACGGCGATAAACCTCTCTGTGCCAGGCGCTGGGCTTCGTGCATGGAGCGGTTTCTGCCATTTAGCTAAATAAAGCCTGGTGTTTGTGGTGCCTGCCTGCGACGGACTTTTTATAAGGGAAAGTTGCGGCGTTTTGGCTGGGTTGCGGCGTCCTGGCTGGCCGGCTGTGAGCGGTGAGTGGCGAATGGACGAGTGGCGTCTGGCACTGACGTCGCTCTCTGTAAAAGGTCAGAAGCTGGATCCAAGAGCTGCGCTCATCTGGGTAAGAGCTTAATGAGCTGCGGGGCCTCAGACGTACACACAACGAACGCGCACATCATAAAAGGACGAGATCCAAAGCCGGTCAGTAGGAAAGTATGTCTTCAGACTCAAGACCAGCCTAACTGGGTACAAGGTGTTCAAGCGTTAAGTCTGAAGTAAAGTAGGGGAGGGGGGGGAGAAATGTAAAGTAAAGTAAAACTGTGTGACAGGTCTGTCATGATGAGCACATGCTACTCTAACTGTGACGTAACGTTCATCTTTCCATTCGTACAAAAGTATCAGTCAGTCAACAAGAGTTATGGGGGGAACCCCGGGAGTGCTACCTCAGGAGTGCTACGGTGTCTCTCGGGCTAGTGCTTATCTAGGGTTAGCCTCTGTACACTGACCCAGGGGAGATGCTGCTGCTCCATCTATTCAGCCCATTCAGAGTTAGAGAAAGAGGGCACTGTGGCACATCACTGTAGCTTTCTGCTCAACTGGGCTAACTGAAAACAAACCTGCATGAGGCTAACTGGGGCGTTAGCATCATAATGACACCGGGCGGCGGCGGCTGAAAGCCTCGTCTACTTCCCAGCACAATGAAGGGGGGGTTGGCAGTGTCGTGATAAAGACACGGGCTCTGGCTGCCTGAGGTGAGGCGGCGCTCAAAAGACTCCTATGACAACCTGACAGCTTTCCAACCGCTTGAGGCGAGACTGCACACGCCACTCGTGTCATGATGGCGGTGAAGATGACACACTCACCATTTAGGGGCTGTTTGGTCTGAGAAGTAAGGTGTGTCATAGAGGTTGGGAGGTGACATAATGACATGATGCTCAGCACTGTCAAGTCAGGTCATGTCATCTTCATTTGTAAAGCACATTTCAAAGTGCTTTCCAGTCGAGGTCAATAGATTGATAGTAAAATTAAACAAGAATTAAAGGAAATAACAACTAAATGACTAAAATAAAAGTGGAAAGAAACAATAAAAGACTAAATGACACAAAATAAATACTAAAAGCCTAATAAAAGAGCAAAGTTAGAAGTGATGCATGTGGGTAAAAGGAATAAAAACAAAACGGATAAGCAAGCAAAACCTAAAAGTAATAAAATGGATATTGGATGACTGGATCATGGATAACTAAACCAATAAAAGCACCAACAGAGTAAAACACAGTAAAAGACCAACAACAGTAAAAGATCACCCTTAGATTTACAATGAGACAAAGCACTTAAAAGTTCAAAAGAGGATCTTAGGGCCCTTGAACAAGCATAAGGGCTCTGGGAATCTGAAATACTGGCTGTATGCAGCCTTACAAACAACCAATAAGATCTTTAAATCCAAACTCCACTGGGAGTCGATGTGGCGTAGTTTAAACAGGTGTGACGGGACCAAACCGCTTGGTCCTGGTGAAATGTCTAGCTGCCACATTTTGGATGTGATGCCCGGATAACACCTGAAAATAATGCATTTGAATGGTCCAGTCTGGAAGATGTAAAAGTCTGGACCTCTTCCTCACATTCTTTTGGGGACAGGAAATTCCAAATTGTATCTATTGTTCTCAGCTGGTCAAATGGAGCACTAACCACAGAACGTATTTGTCTGTCGAGTCCAAAAAACATCCCAAGGTTCTTTCCAACAGGCTTTCGGTATGGTGCCAGAGGACCAATGGCGCAGTGTGCTGATGTGTGCACTGTCTGGCGGTAGGAGATCCAGAGATAACACCCTCTGTCTTGCTTTCATTAAGCTTCAGGAAACTATTACCCATCCAGAACTTAATATCATCTAGGCAGTCAAAAAGAGGCTGTAAACTATTATGACCAGACTTAAGAGGGACATGAATCTGGGTATCATCCGCATAGCAATAATAAGAAATCCCATGCTTCCTGGGGCAATACAAAGAGTGAGAACAGAAGGGGACCTAGTATCAAACACGAGGTGGGGGCAACATTTGAGAAGATGCCATCAGTATCGACCACAAAAGGTCAGATCAGATAATAAAGAGGCAAACCACTCAAGTGCTTTTCCCCCTTACCCAACACAATGCTCCAAGCACTCACGTAACACACTGTGGTCCACTGGATCGCGGGCAGCAGTCCAGATAAGAGGACTACAACTAAACAGCCCTTTGAGGCAGCAGTGAGCGGCAGATCATTTGTAACTTTCAGGAGTGCAGAGAGTGCAGTGCAATCCAGATTGGTACATGTCAAGGATACTGTTCTCAGTCACATGAGTATTGACAGAGACCCTAGGCCTATGGTGGTTCGGTCACAGAGTTCCTGCGAGGTAGCAGAATGGCTGGCTTTTTTTGAGAGCATCTTGGTTCTGGATCAGATTCTGATTCTGCAGTCACGCATGATATCATAAGACAGCTGCATCTAATCTTTTTCCATTTGCGTTCAGCCCTTCTTCGAATCTGCCTCAACATCACATCACTATGCCAGAAATCTGCTACTGAGGTGTGGCCTTGGAGCATTCTGCAATTGCATCTCACACACACACACACACACACACACACACAAACACACATTGTCTCAAACTCGCATACAGGGTACATACACACAGACACATACTTGCAAACACATAGTCTAAAACAGATAGATCACACCAGAAGAAGCATAATCCCCCCCCCCCCACACACACACACACACAAACACAACACAGACACTCACATTCACAAGCATTAACACAGACACACACACACAGTCTCACACTCCCCCTGTCTCACACACACACGCTTGATTTATGCCTGAGGGGAGAGGGGGAACATGAGCCCGTGGCGCAGGCTTTGAAGTGCCCCGCGGGCCCTGGAAGAGCACCTCCTCGCTGCCGTGAGGCCCGGCCCAGACAAAGGGCCAACAGTGGGAACAGATCCTCCTTTGGGCCTGCACACACACACACACACACACACACACACACACACAGTGCACACACACACACACACACACAGTGCACACACACACACAGACACACACACACACAGACACAGACACACACACACACACACACACACACACACACACACACACACCGCAGCCGCTGATAGGGAGCTCCATGACTTCATGGCTGAAAGGCTGCACTCTTATCGGGGAAAGACCTCTTTCTGCGGGGGCGGAGGGTATTCAGCGGCGGATTTATGGGTTAGCTGAGTCCGCTGAAAAGGAGCGAGTCCTCATAAATTTGATAAGGTGGATGATGGGATAACGCTGCCCTTCTGGTGGGGGTGGAGGGGTGAGGAGGGGGGGTTGGGTGAGGTAAATGACGTGTGGATTGTGACATAAGATGGTAGACACACACAGGCCGAGATAAAGATTGTGCAGGTACTGTACTGGACATAGAAGACAACAGAGAGGAAAGGCACAGTATGTCAGAGTCAAACTGTAACCCAGAGAAGAACAGAGATAAGAGGAGACACAGAGGCAGAGGACAGAGAAGAAAAGACACTGAAAGAAGAACCCATTCTATAGGTAGATGGCTGACTGAACTCTGAACTGGCGACTAGACATACAGAGAGATAAACAGACAGACAAACAGACACAGACACACACACACACACACACACACACACACACGTACAGAAGATTCCCTGTCCCTCCTCTCTTACCTTGAAGAAGCTGCCACTCCGGTCCATCTGACAGGGCTGGCAGGGCAGCGTGCTGGCAGACATGCTGCGGTCCTTGGCCGTCTGCGTCTGCGTCTGCGTCTGCGTCTGCTGGGGCGCTGTGAATCACACACACACACACACACGGCAGAGTCAGACAGGGCCAGGCAGAGGAAATTCCAACCCCCGTTCCACCAAGACTGGACCAGGAATCAGAGCCCAGCAACTCAAACAAGAGCTTTTGGATGTCTCTCCCTTTCTCCCTCTCTTTCTCTATCTCCCTTTATCTCTCTCTTTCTCTCCCTTTCTCTCTTTTTCTCACTCTCTTTCTCTCCTTTCCTGTCTGTTTGTCTTGTTGATCAACCTCCAAGTGAATTAGCTGTTGGCCTAAATATATTCAGTGAGCAACTTTACCAACCACTTCATTAAAGAAAAAAACCCTCATTACTTTTACGCGGTCTCATTTCCTTCAAAATAAAACAAAAAGGTTCTGAGGTGCTTTAAAGTCTCGAATCTGCCTTCACATGAAACGCCCTCTAGTTCCAGTAACCAAGAATCGTCAAATACTTTCTCCACAACCACCAGTTCCTGCTGGTCCAACTGATTCCGCTTGGCCCCCTTAGTGTTGTATTTCTAACATGACGAGACAGAGGCTATGGCAAATGGAGTGGAAGGCGTTTGAGAATTGGCAAAAAGCCTGAGCATGTGTTGGTCCAAGGCTCAGTTATCTATGAACCAGTACATCAAGGCAGTTCTGCCATCTGTCTAAACCTAGGGACATGCATGTTCATTAGTTCAGAGTTGATTTTCAACTCCAAAAGGCTCAGTTCATCACCAGCAGTGACACAGCAACATCTCCACCAGCACTTACCATAAGGATGACAATGTGTTGTGCACGCACACACTCACACTCACACTCACACACACACTCACACACACACACACTCACACACTCACACATACATACACACACACTCACACACGCGCGCACACACATACACACGCGCGCGTGCATGCACACACACACGCGCGCGCGCGCGCATGCACACACACACACACACATCATTTAATACGTAATTTCCAGTTTTGTAGATCACCAGCAGTGACACAGCAACATCTCCACCAGCACTTACCATAAGGATGACAATGTGTTGTGCACGCACACACTCACACTCACACACACACTCACTCACACACACACACACACACACACGCACACACACACACACACACGCACACACATACGCGCACACACACACACACACACACACACACGCGCGCACACACATACACACACACTCACACACGCGCGCACACGCACACGCACACACACACGCGCGCGCGCGCGCATGCACACACACACACACACATCATTTAATACGTAATTTCCAGTTTTGTAGGTGGCCTGCCTGCCTGCCCGCTGCAAGTTCAGCTCAGGTCAGTGACTAAGGATGCGAATGAGGACAGATTGCCAAGTGTAGATTAAGCATTAGGCCATTAAGAACCTTCCTGAGAAACTCTGATAAGTTAATCTGCAATCAGCAGCAGTAAATATTAGGCCGTGACAAGTTTGTTTGCTTGGATCAGTGTAGTTTCCCCATCATTGTTGTTGTTGTGTAAAGGGTTGACAAAAGGATGAGTGTGTGATTTAGTGAGTGTGTGGAGAACTGACACACCCCTAAACAACCCCCCCCCCCCACACACACACACACACACACACACACACACACACACACACACACCGCTGCCCCATTCCTAGACTATGCAGTACACAGTCAATTTCCCAGCCCTTGCTTATTCACTTGTTTTTGTTCATGACAAATAGTTTTCTCTGAAATCTAAACACACACACCCGCACACGCACACACACACACGCACACACACACACACAAAGCATCTGCTCCTTTTCCCGAACCAGCCAGGTCTGAACCACTCCCAGATGCTCCACACCCCAAACCCCAGCTCTGCTTTGATCTGGCACAGCTGTCTGGGAAAGGCAAAACAAAGCCTAGAAACTCTCCGAACCCTTCAAAGGTCGCCTCCACGGCTCACGTAGAGTACACACACAGCCAGTGTATGTCATAGGCAACAGCCGTGTGTATATAGTGGACGCGCGTGCTGTCTCGCCTCAAGGGGGGTGTTCCTGAGCTGTGCCTGCACATGGCGTGGTGTTTTCAATGTGAAGCTAAAGCCTCCCTGTGTGTGTGTGTGTGTGTGTGTGAGTGTGAGTGTGTGTGAGTCTGAGTGTGAGTGTGAGTGTGTGTGTGAGTGTGTGTGTGTGTGTCTGTGTGAGTGTGAGTGTGTGTGTGTGAGTGTGTGTGTGTGTGTGTGTGTGTGTGTGTGTGTGTGTGTGTGAGAGAGTGTGTGTGTGTGTGTGGAGTGAGGGGATTGAGGGGTTGAACATCTGTGTGGAGGACCCCATGTGGCTCTGATGTGAGCAGCAACGCATCGCCTCAAGCCAGCCCTCAGAGCTCCAAAATTCTTTCTTGATCGTGATTTAGGATTTATCAGCAAAAACAAGAGGAGTCCATTTCCCCAGTGCGCTGCTTTTATAAGGCACTGGTTGTGGAGAGAGGGAGGACAATAGAGATGGAGTGAGAGCAGGAGAGAGAAAGAGAGAGAGAGAGAGAGAGAGAAAGAGAGAGAGAGAGAGAGAGAGAGAGAGAGAAAAGAGATGGATTGAAACACACACACAGCAACTCTGGCTTAGGTAGAGGCATTTCCTGGAAAGCACTGTCCACAAATGAACTCCACATCTCTTTCCCTCCCTCTCCTTGTTGTGTGTGGATGTGTGTGTGTGTATGTGTGTGTGTGTGTGTGTGTGTGTGTTACCATGGATATCCATCACCTGGCCAGGTCAAGTCCCACGGCTGCCGAGTGCTTTGATTTATTTTGGGTCAAGTGGAGTACTAGTTAAAACCTAAACTAGGCACTAAAAACATCACCCCCTGACCCATCACACTACCACCTCTACCACACCCCCACACACACTGGGTGAGGGGAGGGGGGTATCTGGGGTAAACAGGAGAAAGCCACCGGGCCAACTCAGGGAAAGTCATTAACTGGCCACTATACAGCACAGTGACTGGCAGTCAGATTCATAAACAAGCACCAGAGTTTGGATGAAAAAAAATAAACACAAAAGACCATTTTTCTCCATGCGTAAACACAGACTAAAACACCAAAGCTCTTTAACCCTTTCAGGTGTACGGTCACAAATATGTGCTTAGAACATCGGCTCAGTATTAGGATGTCACAGTGAAACATGTGGAAAGATTTTCACATTTTCCCACAGCCAACAATGAACTCTAGAACGTTAGTATGGAATTCTAGAAGGACAGAGGAAAACAACTCGCTCTCTAGGGAACAATCCTCAAAAGGTTCAGCAAGAACCAAAGCAAGATTTACTTGGAATTAAGAGCAAAAAAACAAGTCACTTGTCACTCCCCCCTGCCACGCCCCCCCCCCCTCCACCATGTCCTGTTTCCATCTAAGCAAAGACACATCCTCTGTGCCACAACATATCTGGAGTTTGTTCAGGCTGATTGGGTGTTGCTGTGTTTTGGGAAGCCCAAGTCCAACACAGCGCCAGCACAAGGAAGTTGGGGATTGGGGGGGGGGGGGTAAATGAGGACCTGAAAGACTCAGCTGCACTGCCTGCACCCACACAAAGACACATCTGAGCTCCACAGGACAAAGTGCCTCTGTCTCCTTCTCCTCCTCCTACACACACACACACACACACACACACACACACACACACACACACACACACACACACACACACACACACACACACACACACACACACACTGCCCCAGGCTTTACACAGGTGCAGTGGCACTACCGGGAGACTGGGCGACTGCATTAGCGAGTGCTGGCAGTCCCAGGCAGGAAGCACACTTAGTGAAGATCAAGGCTTGTGCCACGTATCCTTGGTTGGCGAGACAGAGTGCGAGACATTTCACATGGTTTTAAAGGCCACAATGTTCCCTTTCTGAAAGGAGGACAGGAAAAAAGGACAAAACACAAACAGACGGCTAAACAGGACACACACAAATACACATACAGACACACACACACACACAAACTAGATATCTGCGCGTCTAATATGACTGAATATGTCTACTGGGAACTCGTGAAGAAATGGTCCTTGCTGGCGAGGCAGAGAGGAGTTCCCTCACCTCAGAGTTCCATTTGCATTACATGATACCTAGTTATATAGATGATGTGACAGTCTCCTCAATATAACATTATATATACATAATAATGTAATAGGAAAAGATAGCAGCTTAGCTGCTTGGCTACCAAATACATATGTTGAACTTGACAGCTAATTAGTTCATAGTAACACATTCTACCAACTGCCCACTGTTAAGATAGCTCCCTACGCTATGGTGAGCTAGGGTAGCAAGGTTATTGGACAAGACCGTAACTATGACAGACTGTGCAATGAATTAATGCTCCGTTTTAGTCACCGAACTGGAAGTGTTTGCTGACAGTGCTGACGGCCTCACGTCTCGCTCAGTAATCCGTAGCATGCTGTTTCATGTGGCACCTGGGCCTTTGCTGGGACTGACGACTAAGTGGGAGTGGAAGTTCGTTATCTATGTCAGATTGTTCTCATCAGCCATTGTTATGGATGTGGTATGTGAAAGGGGCTAAATAGACACATGGGTCATAATGTGGTACAGGGAGGGAGGGAGGACCCAGGCCCGACAGTCACATGCAGTTCGATGAGTTTGCACATAAAATACCACAAACACACGCAAACACACTAAGAATGAATTACTTCAGGCAACGGCACATGCCCCCACCCTGGCTTTACTGATCTGCTTCACGGTGTGCATGTGTTTTGTGTTTGTCTGTTTGTGTGTGTGTGTGTGTGTGTGTCATGTGCGAGAGACAAAGACAGGAAAAGACCAAGACAGTTAATTGAGTGTGTGTGTGAGTGTTAGCTAGTCTATGTGTATGTGTTCGAGAACATGTCCGTTATGTTCACACATGAGCTTATATGCTCTCCCGTCATCTGTCAGTAAGTATTGGTGCGGTCTAAGCCGCTCTTTCCTCGAAAGAAAATACATCAGCGAGTAAAAATGTTGGCTGGAGCGGAGCTCTCTGAGCTTTCTGGTTGTCATTAATGTGCTAACTGCCCACACAGAGGGGGAGAGAGAGAGGGGGGGGGAGAGACTCTGAGCTGCTTCAAAAACTAGACGCAAGACTTTGCCTTCGTGAATCTTTGAGGGAAAATATTCCTCAGAGCTGGCACAAGCGGCCACGACATTTAACACAACACACGCATGAGCGTGAGCAACGCTCCAACACCTAATCAAAGAAATCATTCACTTTCCAGCGTGAACTCTCAGACGGAGACAGCTATACCAAAGATGCCCTCAAGACATTTAACAGGCACGGTCTTGCAGTGAATGCTTTCTATACAGGACTACACATGATTCTTGCACACAGATATCAGTGTTTCTGAGGGAGGTTTATTAGCTCATGCTGGTCAGCCAAGATGGTTGATGTTTACCTAAAGTGCGGTTGGTTACGTCAGAGGAAGAGATTCTGATGAAACGGTTAGCAAGTGTAGAGAGGGCAGGAAAATTACCCATGATTCCACAGAGTGGACCTTGTTGACCGTTCTCCCCCTCCTTAATGTGGGATTCTAGCTCATAAAATGAAATTGTGTGAGGAAACCGGTAGAGCAAGATGTATCGGGAACATAAATGGCTGCTTCTGTTACACATTAAAGCTAATTTGACTAGTTTCCTCCAAACCCACACAGAGCGCGTATCACTTCATTTCAAAGTGAACAATTTCTCTGTGTCACTCCTTTGGAATTACCTCCGTGATCTTACAGACCAGACGGCATCCTGTAACAATGTGAAGAACAGAGATGTAATGATGGTACACTGCATACCCACACAAGACCAGTCAAGGTACTGGGTATTTGTTTCAAAAGGAGTTGTCCATTCTGACCAAGGCTACCAAAGCCTGCATACGAATTACAGGTTAACGAACAAAGACAACGAAAACCCACCCTTTCTCTTTGACGGACAAACAAACGCAGGGACATTCAATGCAGTTTGCTTCGTGTAGCAACCCAAGTGTAGGTTTGTGTGTGGACGGGAGTCAGGAAAGCTACTGCCTGTGTGAGTGTATACCCTGGGGAAGGCTCAGGTTACACTACGACATGTAAAACACACCAGCTATATCGGAGGAAAGAGACCCCGACGAGGAATCAGCCATTTCTCCCCATACTTCCAGAAACATACAGCCCAGAAAGCTTCTCCTTGTGGATGAACTACAGTCCTCTTTGCTTACACAGCCATGCAGTGAAGACAGTTATCGTATCATGTGAATCAGAGACTCAAGTCTGGCCTTGGCCATTTTTTGGGGGATATTTCACATTCATTTTACCATCAACCTCCATTTATCTTTCACTTTTCACACAAATCCAGGGGGCTGCACACAACGTGAACTGTCTGCTTGTCTGAACAGGAAAGTACTGGGTAAACAGCCACATATAGGCATGAATACTTTCACACTAATCTGCACAAACACAAAGAGAGCGTTTTACATGCCCTTCTGTGCAGATATATATACTCATCCGAAGCTGCACTAGCAGATTGGGAGCAGGCCCAACTCCAAAGCCATGGCTTTCATTTCCGGACAGCTGATTAAGACATTTCATTGACGGGCAACTGGCAACGAGTAAAGCACTGAGAAATGAGCCAACTCTGACGCGCAGGAACTCAAGCTAATTTGCTCATTTATTACCATGAGCAAGAGCCATGAGTGCAAACATGGACGGGGGTCAGCCTGATGCTCCCACACGCCATACAATAGCTTTAGTTCAGGCGTGATGCACTTTGCTCGTTGCCAGTCAGTGAAATTAGGGCCCATGCTCTGCAAGAAAGTGTCTGAGACTTAATGTAACCTGAGTCTCATGCTCTCTCTCTCTCTCTCTCTCTCTCTCTCTCTCTCACATTCACTCTCACACACATACACACACTCTTACACACACACACACACACACACACACACACACACACACACACACACACACACACACACACACACACACACACACACACACACACACACACACACACACACACACAGAGTAGGGACAAATATAAGCCATTCACTGGCGGCGTTATGTTTGGTGCCAAGCAGTGCCAGAGAGCACAGAGGGGTGTTTGGTTAATGCCACTACAGTACACTAGAGTACACAAGAGGGAACGCTGCAGGGGTGTTGGGTTAGTGCCACTACAGTTCACTACAGTACACAAGGGCGAACGCTGCAGGTGTGAGGCCTAATGAAGTCATCTTACAGCCTCCGCTCGCTCGCTCACTCGCTCTTGCCCTCTCATTAGACACCCGCAGCTTCACCGCACCCACGCCCCCCAAAACCAGATCCAGGCCATGGGGGGCACAGCCCTCTCTCATGAAGCCACCCCACCCCCCACAGGGAGGGGGCGATCTGGGGCCACCACGGTCAATAACACGACACCAACCCCCCTTGGTGAGAGTATTACAGGCTACTGAAGCAGGGCACACACACACACACACACACACACACACACACACACACACACACACACACACACACACACACACACACACACACACACACACACACACAGGGACAGGCACATACTTATACACTCACACACACAAACATGCACACGGAAAAACACACACACACATAAAGGACAGGACAGGACAGGCACACACACACACACACACACACACACACACACAAACATGCACACGGAAAAACACAAACACACACACACATGTACAGGACAGGCACACACTTATACACTCACACACACAAACATGGGCACAGAAAAACACACAAACACACACGTACAGGACAGGCACACACTGATACACATGGAAAAACACACACACACGCACCCACACATACAAGCTCTGATGAATGTCCTTTTTAGTGAAGGTTAGATGAATGCTAGGTGAACCTACATGGCTTACGGCCTGAATGAATAATATTAGTTCTGAGCACAACGTGCTGATTTAAGTCAGCGTCTCAGTGTGGGAAATGGGGCATGGTTGGGGCCGTTCGTAAATTACTTCAACGAGAGGGATTATAAAAAGAACGTGAGAATGAGAGCGAAAAAGCTAACTCAAAATAGCTACCTTGCCACAAGAAACAGCGGGGGGGGAGTCTTCAGGCCGTCAGTCGTCTGGTTAACCAGCTTCAGAAAACCAGGGCACATAGGTAGCCATTTGGGGCCGTTTTCATTTTAATGATAAATCACTGCAGTTGGCCCAGATTTAACTGTCACGTCTCCCACACGCCACACCACTGCTGGATGAGGGTGTGTGCCTGCTTTTTCCTGAGCGGTGGAATGTGTGGCGTGTGTATGCATTTCTGAGCGTGTGAGAGGGACAAAACAATAGAGAGAGAGAGAGAGACAGAGAGAGAGAAGGACTAGGAAAAAAAGATAGATGGAGAGATTGAAATACGTTCCACAAAGAGAAACTCATAGATGAAGTCAAAGCTCCAAAAAATGAGACAGAGACAAGCTGTGTGTTTGTGTGTGACTGAGAAAGAAAGAGAAAAGGGGGGAAAAGAGAGACAAAAACACGAGCACGAGCTTTTCAGAGAGCAAGAGGTGGTGGTGGTGGTGGTGGGGGGTCATCAAGAGGCCTGGGAGGAACAGGATGTGGGCCACTCCTCCTCCCTATCTGGCCTCCCCCTGACTGACAACTCCAATGACCACAGCCATGGGCAGAGCGGAGCATGAAAATGTGCCACAGCCACCGCGTCCTAGCAGCTATGAGGAGGCTATGGGAGCAGGACTCATTACTGAAGCACCACATTGTCACAACAAAGAGGGCTGTGTTCGTCGGTGTTCATAGATCCTGATTTTAAAAATCACCCACTCTTGCGGGGGAACACACATACACAGACACCACACATAATCACACACACACACACACACACACACACACACACACTGGACTACTTTTGTTAAAGTGATGCTGTGTGTGAACTCTCTGAAGCCAGTCTGTGGGAGTACCCTTTGAAGTCGCTACTTCCTCATCAGTCTGATTCCATTCACAGCTTGACTCACAAATATGAGGACAGAGAGAGAGAGAGAGAGAGAGAGAGAGAGAGAAAGAGAGTGTTTCATTCTCTTCTTTGCCTGTAGGTATTTAGAAGACTGGACATCACAGCATGGAAACCTGAGCAACAGCCAAGGGAAGACCACCAATCCGGATCAATGCTACACGACACCCCACCCAATCCCATTCGCAACACAACACTCCACACCACACCAAAAACACCACCCACTCCCCAATTACCCTGGCCCCTGGCCTACATTTCTATTTCTGTAGGCTACACACACACACACACACACACACACACACACACACACACACGCACACTGGTATATTTAACACTATCCATCCAAAAAAACAAAACAGTCATTCCTTCAGAACGCTGTCAGCTCACCACCAGGGCCCGAGCCCAACTGGAGAATGAATTGCCGGTTGTTATTCTAGACTGTGAGCTGTGAGGGTTCTTGAGTGACATAAGCATGTGCGAGGGAGCGGAGAGATGAGAGTTTCAGCTTCAGCTTTTGAACCGTGTGAATGAAAGTCTCAAAGGTCTATGACCAGTATGGAAGGCAACAAGAACTCATTCAGCAAGCTCATTTAGTTTCGAAATCATCCCTACCCATCTCTTCACAAATGTAACTTTGGCGCAAGCCAGAAAATGAATTAGGCTACAGTTGAACCCATACACCCCTCCAAAAAAAAGTCTTATTTACAACGAAAGGATAATGAACCCACTTGGTAAATCTCTTTTTAAATCATAGTTCTAAATCAGTTCTCTGTGAGAGAACAGAGAGTTGGCTCTGTTGCACCTAATCTCAGCGGTTTTCTCTGGCTCCGCTGCCTCTCTCCTGGGACACTTGCGGTAGGGACGCTCCCTCTTCCTCCTCATCCTCCTCCTCACCTCTCCTTTCCCCTGCTCCCTCCCTCCCTCCCTCCCTCCCTCCCTACTGCCTCAGAATGATGACAAAGGCACTTTTTGCTATTAGAGAAGGGCTCTCGACCCAAGGGCTCTGTAGGAGAGCAGAGAGCAGGAAGAGACTGCAAATAAAAGAGAAAGAGAAAGAGAGAGAGAGAGAGAGAGAGAGAGAGAGAGAGAGAACTTCAAAGAGTAATAAAGAAAAGCACAAATTCTTGCGTGTCTTGCATGTACACAAACAAGAAGCTTGCGTTTAAAGACAGCCTGTCTGGCCCATAAGTGCTGTCTACCACAAATCACTACCCACTCATTTCAAGGGCCATTGTCTGTCTCCTCTCATATCTGACCTACAGGCAGTTGGTCCAGACCGAATGCGGGGGAGGGGGGGTCTCTATCGCCAAGTCTCCTGGAGATGCTAACACAGAGCTGGCTCTGAGCCTCTCTAGGCACAAAGTCAAAATTAAAGTGTGTACTTGTGTGTTTCGGGGGGGGGGAGGGGGCGCGGATGGGGGGTTTCACACGGGATGAGAGAGAGCAGGAAACTCAGGGAGAGGGAAACTCGGTCATGGAGAGGGTTTGGTGGGTATAAAAGCTTTGCAAAACATGTGCTTCAGCAAGGGTGGTCTCAGAGCTCAACCAGTCCACATGAAGTCCACACATGCAGCTACTGAGAATGACAGAAACTGTTCACAAGCTTCCTGTCAGTTTGTGTTAAATAAAATCACACGGATTTTACTCTCAACTCTTTACTTTCAACTCTCTATAGACAACAACAACAAAAAAGTTTGTTTATTCTGGTCAACAATGTAGATTAAAACTCCAAGGCCAATGATTCAGGCTTAGTGAAAGAAGTATGCCGAAAACTAGCCTAATTATCCAAACAAACAAGTTTTGGGAACCCAAGTAGTTTAACCAAAAGCCTCTTTAACGGCCTCTTTAACGGACATAACCCTGGATGCACCTGAGTACAATGCAAGGCCATGACCCCGATGACCTCATGTATGAACAGGACATGGCCTGAACCATTCCGGCAGGTATTACCCAACTATAACTATGTTACATAACTTAAAACAAATAAACACTACTTAAACTGTGGATTTGCACAGAACAGGGGGTCAGCAACAGCCACTTACAGTCATCAACTGTAGAAATGCAAGCAGTAATTGAGAGACATTAAGACATTGCAAATAGTCAAAATGTCTTTGATAAACTGTTCCATCCATTTCTGCATAAGCCTTCAGGGAAATCTTGGGTGACTGACACACCAAACATAATCATCAACGTGGACACCTCAGTTTTTGGGCTCAGCAAGTGGGAAACCCAACCCCTTAACCATGTAATCTGTTCCCAGTCTGTTATTGCATAGTTCTGGAATTTTTCACTTCTGACGCAGATTTTATGCAAGATCCAAAATGCTCTCACTCTAAAACGTAGACTAATCTTCTTAACACATGTAAGAGTCCCTGTTGGAAGGCTTATGCCTAGCCTACATGTTGTTGACCAACACTTTTTTTCCAGCTAGCCATAGAGTGTATGTGTGTGTGTGTGTTTGTGTGGAGGGGGGGGGGATTTAATTCAATGTATTCAAAGATTAGTCTGAAGTTACATGCGCTGAAAGTCTTACATAAAACTGACTGCCTAGACCCAGATAGTTTTATGATGCCCACGGTGCTCTTTCCTGTGTAGCCACCAAGGAACTGAAGTTGGATACTGGAAAGCCTGCGTCAGCCCAGGCTACTCCAGAGAAAGTAATCTGCTGCCACAGGTGTTTTGGATGAGTCATTGGTTTCAAGTAATTCCGTCCTCGGTCTACCGGTGTTCATTCATAACCTAGTGCCTCCACCCATCGTTCCTCGCTGAAGTAGCATGGATTATGAAACCCGAAACCGAGAGTTTTCAAACACAAACAATAGGTTTGACCTGGGGAAAGGCTTTGGAGTAGGCTATGGTACATTAAAGAAAGCCTACACTTTACAGCGTAATTACCAAGTATGCATGCCGCAAAAGAAAATTACATTACGCGATAGGCTGAACAAAGAAAACACGTCTCCCTAAAAATGGCAAATGCAGGTGCACAAGTCTGATTTAATTGGCCTAACCTAAAACAACTTCTACTGTTAGCTGAAGTTAGCATACTATTGCCATAAACAAAGATAAATATGTTGTAGAAAGCATGACTGTCCCATTAATCAAAAGAGAGAGAGTCCATATGAAAACATTGAGTTACCAGGTCCATTTGTTTATAAACATGACGAGCATAACGAACGTTTTCATCCACAACAGCTCATCGCCGGTAAGCCAACTGATACAAACTTGTCGAAAAATATTTAGATACAACAGGTGCTGAATAACACGTATGGTTGGATAGTCTTACGAAACACATACATTAGTGACACATCAGCTACCTGGCAGACTAGAAAATCAGAGCAAAGTAAGTTTCTCCAAGCCGTTTTGTTTTCACAGACCGCGACTTCAAATAGTATTACGAACCTATTCGTGGACGGTCGTAGCTTAGGCTAACATCTCGATTTCCACAGAGAAATTAGCGAGTGCATTTACGTTTGCGTTTGTGAACCAACACAACATCCGAAATGAATCATTAAAACTGGTTGAAAATCTGATTTTACCGTCTCAACAGACCTGGTTATGTTGTAAAGCGTTTTAAGACTCAAGGCTCGAAACAACAACGCCGTGAAAACCTACCTTGTTGGGAGCGTCAAATAAAACCTTCGAATTCCAGCAGCACACTCGAGCGTTCACGACAGCATATCTGCCTTTTTGCAATTAGCCTTATCAGTCCAAGTTATGTATTATACTCGCACATTGTAACATCACTGAAACGAAGTGAAGTAAGTGTTGCTCCGCATCGCTTCCCAAAGTTCAGTCCATCCTTTGCTCCAGTTCCACAGCGCATGCGACCTCTCCCGGTAAAAACAAAACAAAAAAAAAATCCACCCTGTTTTAACTTTCTTGTCACGTGCTCTACCCTGGAATGTCTCGAGTGTTTTGAGAAGCAGTGGCTACATCTTATTTTTCTGGAACAACGTGGGCCCGCCAAATGTACACAGCTCAACCTGTACCTGAAAAAGACTCGAACACCTTCACCAAAACCAAACGACACCAAGGCATGTCATTCTTCAATATTGTTGGGTTGTCTTCAGCTCTGAGACCAAGGGTGTGGAGAATAGCCGTCTCCAGTGCATGGCGTCAGAGTGCTGGTTATCTTATGTAGGCTACACTAATTGTGAAGCGATGGGGACATATCAATTACTGTAAACTGTAACTGTGTCTTTACAGTCATTAGGGCATATCTAAATATTGCACCTTAAGCAGTCTACCACTTCCATAAGATTATCAAAATGTCATAAAACAAAATAGATTACAATGCATGGCAAATTAAGTATTCGTTCGGCAAAAAGGCTTTTTTCTAGGCTTAGGCCTACAATCATTTGACTGTAGACTGTAAATATCTCCCTCCATGATTTCATGAAAAAATGCTGGAAAATATTTGGTTCAATTGTAACAGCCTACTTGTGGTAATTGGTAAATTGAAGTATTACATTTGATTACTTCTGATTATGTTTTGATACGAGAGGCGGTGCAAATTCAAACCAGAGAACCACTCATAGTGCGAAATGAACGGAGCCTGTCTAGATGGCAAAAATATGCAAAGCAACAGAAATTAATATTTTACATATAAGCTTTTTACCAAAAACAATATATATAGCCTAAATATAAAATAATATATGTAACCCCTTTGTAATTACCAACATTTTGATTACTAACTTTATTACATATTTACTCCGTTACATGTAACTAGTTACACCCCAACCATGCATAACCGTGTGAGCACGGAATAACGGAAAGACTAAAGTCTAGAATCCTTCTTTCATAGTGCACATTGCAAATGTGTACTGCAGTCATTTTGGTTACTTACAAGACCACTTGAGTTGTGTTTAACAGCTTTCCATGAAGGGGGGCAGCAGCACCCACCACACCTCACTGGTATTAAGGCTATTTCATATTCACTCTGGTAAGTTGATGGCCAAGTAAAGTGTTAAGACAACAAAATAATGACACTTTCTTTTAGTATCTGAGAAATTTTAATCCATAGTGTGTCTTTCCGGTAGACACATATACGTACAAACAGTTTATGTTGTGTACATTAAATATAATGCAAGGTGTACGTACAAAGTAAATTATCTTTTGTGTTCTCGCTCACTCTGATCATTCTGATCACAGTGGAATATGATGCGTACGACTGGTAGAGGCAGATGACGACAGGAAGTGGAGACAGATGACAACAGGAAGTGCTATTCAATAGTAATCATACATGGTTCCCTCTACTTCGGTTATATTCAGGTTGGAAAGCACCACACAGATTGATAAATTATTCCAAAACTTAAAATATCTTCAAGTCTTTTGGCTCTGGGGTCTGTGTAGGAAACTTGAGACGCATGTATTCTGCTTGAGGTTTGTTTATTTGTCGTTTGGCTCTGGGCTGACATGACTGTGACTGTCGCCCTCTGTGTCAGCATGAAACTTGGGACACATGTATTCTGCTTGAGGCTTGTTTATGTGTCTCCGGCCTGTGCCACCTTGCCGGAACGGTGCAAACCTCAGCCACTTCTTCACGACGTCGGCAAACTGGTGATGCGTGGCCTCCCTTCCCACAGGGGTTCTCTTCAAAGCACCTACAGACACAGAAGGAACACGATTCCTTCACATGACAAGAAAATGCTAAATGATGCCAATTTACACACCCATGTCGTCAGTGTACAGTACTCCCAGAACAGGACTGTAAACCAAGTTAGTGCTGTTCCAGCTGCTTCTAACTCCTGATCAGAAGATATAGTACTTGTAACTTCCGTTATCTCAGTGAATGTATTTCATGCTGATGACAACCAAAAACCGAACACTGGAAACAACAAACATTCATTATTTAGTTAAAGATCAGAGGAGGTTCGGAAATAATATTTTTTTCACCAAACTCACATGTCGCTCTGGAAAAAAGCTATAAAATGAATTCATATAATGTAAATAATATACCTGTGTGAGTCAAGATTTCACCTCCACATCCACCTTCATTAATTAATGTATCTATCCACCCACCCAAGAACATGTCCCCCCATTCGCGTATATATTCATTTAAGTCGTTTGCATATCCGTCCATCTGAGTTGAACAGGACCACTTACGGAAGAGCACGCCCTGTAGTCTGGTGCTTCTGAAACTCCGCTTCTGTCCCCTTCCAACCCAGTTGAGTTCGGAGCCCACAGCGAAAGACAGCACAGCCTGCATCAGCCTCCGCACTGCGTCATCCACTGTGGCTCCACCCATCCGTGACAGGTGAGCCACCTGTCGGTGGCAAGCACATAAGGACACTCACTGAAGAGGTGAGGCCTTCACAATGCACTAACGGTAAGACGAGCACCTGTCCTGCTGACTGTATACAATGTCCTCCATAATGTCCCTCTCTACCTTTAAGAAGCTCTTGAAGACCCAACTCTTCAGAGAGCACCTCCTTTCCTAACTTGCACTTCCTCTGCCTTCCTCTACCTCTCCTTATCCTTCCTCTAATGCTATCTCCTCTAACTAGTACTTAACTCACACTTAGAGTAGTTAAATTCCTGCACTTTTTTTATTTCTTATGTAAAATAGTATTTATTGTTACACTAGGTCTCTATTGCTCGTAGCTTGTTTGTTCTCTCCTTTGTACGTTGCTTTGGATAAAAGCATCTGCTAAATGACTTAATGTAAATGCAAATGTTATTGCTCAGATATGGTTAGAAAAACAGTTTCATATAAGGTCAGATGACTGATTTTGTCCTCCACATAACTTGTGATTCCTCCTGAGTATATGGGAAAGTACATCTTATAATGTGTCAATGGAATTACAGAGAATAAAGACAAATGCATTCGGCATGGCATGCTTAAAGATTATACCATTCTCTTTTGAGCGGCAGCATCTTCCAAATGTCTTTCTGTCTCATCCAGCTGTTCCATTGTCTGTAGTGGCAGGTCTATATCTAGAGACTCCACCTCTTCTTCCTCACACACTTGACCTTGCACTTTGGCTTGCAGTTCCTTCAACACTGCCCATTGTCTTTGTTGCTCTTCCTTGATCTCCACTAAAAGTGTAATGATTTTTCTTTGGGCTGCTGTTTCTGAAAATGAGACACAGACATAATGGATAATCGGGTCGTCCATAATATAAAACCTTCAACCGCCACTGTAACATTCTTTTAGCCTACAAGAGAAGGTGGTAGTGTGGTTGCATTCCTGAGCTCTCTGTCATTTCCTCCAAGCGATGCAATGCTACCAAGAAAGTTGTCTACTCGGGTAACTTTGGCGCAACCATTAGTAGCGGATGTCGCTGTACAGGCTCAATACTGTTTCTATTCCCTGCTTACCTACCTGACGAGGAGGTGGTTGACACCAACTTTTCTCCTGCGCCCCCTGTGCTGCTATGCGCATCAGACAGTGATTCCACGTTGAAATTTAGGTCCGAACGTCGCGGGACATTCTCCGCCCGTTTCAGGACATCGTCTCGCCTTGTCAGCTCATTTGGCAAATGGTTAATTTCTTCAGACACCAAAGAGAGCCTCTGTTGGAGTGTTTCTAATGCAATGTCTGCCATGTGTTTATTAACCAACCCCTCCACACGCCGCTGTATTATTGACCACCCTTGGCCGTTGCCGTTGTTTTGCTCCATAGATTAGGCAAGACGGCAAGGAAGCCAGCGTTAATCAAAATCGGTGAGAACTGTTTGAAATCGTTTTTTCATCAACAAAATCTATACTTCAGCAGAAAAAGAGGCGGAAGTGAGTACCGAACTGTCCCCTGCAAGAGCACAGTATCACGTTACCGTAACGTCATAGCAATGTTGCCAGAACATTGGGAGTGATGTTAAAACTACAACTCCCAGAGTCACAGGCGAGTAGCGTCAATACAAAAGTAAGTCTTATAAGGGCATACAATAACTTTTTTGTCCTGATATGGTTTTGAAATTCACCTGGTTTAATAATTCGTTCGAGTATAATCTACCCTACAAATTATTTTATTACGGTGTGTGTTGTTTGGTCAACATGCAAAACATTCTGCTCTCAATTTGTTGGTATTATACATGAAATAATATAACCAATATGAACTCTGCATGACATCCGATTCTTACCACACTAGTGAGCAATACTGTCTTTAAATGGTCAAATAGAGTAACACTGAAGAGGTTCATCTGCATAAAAGCCTCAGGCTGCAAGTGTGGAAAACAAACAGCAGAAATGGAATGGTAAACCAGTAGGCCTAGTCTTCTGTTAAAGTGGGCCGACCACACTGATGTTACGATTCCTCTTGTTTCGGGAGTGATGTGGCATACAGCCAAATACATATGTAAAATAAACGAGACCATTACACTGTATTTAATCTGACTTAAATATCTGATGAACGTGACGAAAACATCAAAGAATAGTGATGTTGTTATTTAAGTGCATTCAATAGCATTACTGTCCATATCCCATGTATGCAGGCTATGTTGTTGAGGATGCACACAGCCATTTATGAATAAACTGAAAACAGTGGTAGGATTCTGTCCTTACCTTCAGCAAAAATCATTGTTTATTTATGCTCAAATAGCAAAAAAGTACTCTGATTTACAATCTGAAACAAAACACCTGAACATAATTTCTTACACAAAGTAAACCATTCCTGCTTCTTGTATGTGGGTAAGATGACCCCAGGCCCTCTGGCTGAAATGTCTACATTAAAGATCCAGTAATGTTATCCTTCTAGCACATGCAATCATCTAAGAGGTCTAATTCCACAATTATCCAGTGCCCACGTAGTACAGAATCAATATAAATATACTGTTACATTAAAACATTTTCATGCGAGTTGACAAAACATAATGATGATTTCATTAAAAATAATAAAAAGAGGATTAGGGGGGACCCGTAGATCCAAACATCAAAACTCCTGAAAATAGAATCAAGGGATATATAGATGAGGACAAAAATATACATAAATACATTGGCATGTTTGTGTATGTACACATCGGGATGCACTGCACCGTGAATATCACAACTTGTGGTCAGATATGCTCATGTCAAGAACAGCACACCTCACTGAATTAGAGCCCCAGCAGGCGTTACGATGAAGCGATACACGTAGTCGTGGGCAATGCGTTCTGTGTGCCCACACTCCAGGCAGTATAACACTGTGCATACAGGAGAGAAGCAGCAGGTAATACAGATAACATGTGCTAACTGCAGCAATAATGGACAATAATAACCTTCATCCATATCCATAATCATATCTTACTCATAACTGAATTATGTTCTTACCGATAAGTCAAAACTGTTTAAAAATGGTCTGACTGCAGAATTCACTTCAAACCCAAACAGACTTGGGCATGGTTAGGTGTAAATAACACTGATGGTCATCAGAGATTGCAGAGTCTTTGTATTCAGAGGACTGGTGCCTATTTTGTATGGCGTGTCTCTCCAGTCATTAATAGCAACTATTGGTTGTTTAGATTCAATCTGGGATAATCTGCATAAATTATGCAGAGCTTCCAGCACTGCTGCTTGCACAAACATGTCTGAAATGTATACAGAAAGTATGCAGTGTGTGATGCTTGATGCAATATTGTTCAACAGAAGATATACAATAACAAAGCTAATCATTATTGCATTTGAAATCAACAGGACATTTATTCCATTTGTATTATTAAACCCTGTTTTCCCTTGACTTTCCAGAGTGCATCCGCACACATCTACCTCTGAACAAATAAAGATCATCCCTTTAAAACATCAGTCCAAATTCATACTGTACATTCCCTACACAGGTCACAACTAGACATCTAGCACTTTTAACAATTCAATCCCTATTGCACTAGTCCTTACACTGGGACAGATATCTTCCTAAGTAAAGATGGGAACACTAACCCACGCTAAGTCTTCATCCTCCTGTCACAAGTGAGGAGTTCTACATGGTTTGTAATAGACTATACGTATGCTGGTTATGTCTTTAGTGATAAAGAGGTCACTGCAAACACACTACAGTGAGTGGTAAACTGAATGAGACACTGAACTCTGCCTTGGGTAAACTATTCTCTGCAAGATGACAGGCTGACTGACTGATTGAACATTGTTTTATGAGCAATTGGAATACAACCAAGAAAGACCGATCGTCTGAAATATATTCTAATACAAAAAGAAAAGAAAAATCAGAGACAACTTCTACACATTTACATTATTACACGCATCACGGTTTACAAATAGCTGTTGTGTCACCAAACTAAAAAATACTTCTTTTGCAGCAAAACCTGACCATCTTATAAACTGAACCGATTAGTTTTATTATAACCTATTAAGTAATATGAACAATAAAACTGGATGTGTCACATATGTAATATGTCCCTGCAATGTGCCATTGGACTAGGAAATCCCCACAAGGATGTAAAGTGGTAAGACAGGCCTGACCTGATAAGACAAGACCCTGTCGCCCCCTGTAAGCTTATTGAACAACAGGAAATAACAAGAATATCATAGCTCCAAAATCCATGAAGTAATGGTTCAAAGGTTGGCCAAAGATTCCCCTTGAGAAAGATAGTGAAAAGGAGATCTGTCTCCCTGTACCCTAAACATTATGGAGCTTGTGTCAGTTTGGATGGCAGCATTCATGTCCCCAGAACTTGACAGCACACAACACTGTCTTCCTTTCAGGATAACACGATCCCAGAATATGTCCTCTGAGCGGAACTTCAGCAAGCTGTTTATATAGTAAAGCCAATGTCAGGGTTCGTCAGAAGGTACATGTCATGTTTATCTTAGAAAACAAACGTATATATAGAAGGTGTCTCTGGGGGTTTAAACTAGGACATTTAAATGACACTCAAATTTTGGAGTGGGATACAGTTTTGGAGTGGGACTCACACACAGACACACACACACACACACACACACAGACACACACACACACACACACACACAGACACACACACACACACACACACACACACACACACACACACACACACACACACAAGGATCTTTACGTAGAGTGCACCTGTGGGGACACTTTTGCAGTTAACATAATGCTTCATTTTGGCAGAACATATCCTGCTAATCAGCCTGTTAGACATTTTAGAGCAGCCCAGCAGAGGTGTGTGAGTGTGTGTGTGTGTGTGAGAGTGTGTGTGTGTCTAACCCCTCAATGCCAAAACAGTCAATGCAAGAAAGTAGTTTCTCTCACCGGAGTACTCGGTGAGTGTTTTTGAACACACCTTTACTCCCCCAGTAATCCCACCATACTCTATCATGTTATATCATTTATAACAAACAGTAGAAACAGTATTATTAATAGAGTCAAAGGGGTATCTAAAAGTATGCATCATTTCCAGGTCAAGAACCAGAAGGGATTACAGTAGAAAAGGATCAGACAAAAAATCTCTGGGAATGAAATTAACATCGTTTGACTGAATTTCCAGAATAATCTGTTCTTTGGGACAGCTGTGGGTTTATGTTTTTTTTTTTCATGTTTTGTTTTGCGATCTCTAAAAAGTGCATAAATAGATCTCAATAAATTATTAAATACAGATACATATTTCAGTATATACAGCACACAAGTGAAAGCAAGAGACAAAACCAAACATCAAAAAGCATTTTGTACACATATTCCTCCACCTCAATAAATAGGTACCGTCTGCTGCTGGCAATGCAGAACTCTACTACCACAGTGTCTCTAAAAAGCCCCCCAGAGAAGATTCTAAAACCCCCACACAATGACTCATACACCCTAACTGTGCCCTATATCCACTGGGACACACTTCACAACCAATTGAAATCAAGGAATGTACAAATTGCGTTCCCATCCCGCAAGGTAAATAAATCTATGCACAACAGCTTCAGTCGAGATCTCTATATATATATATATTTTTTGTGTCCAAGTGGTCCGCTGGGGCCTCAGCTTGTGTCCCACCTGCCATGCTGATGGACCTGGATGAGGGGAGGCTGATGCACTCCAGTGGGTAGAGTAGGGAGGAGGAGGAGGAGGAGGCCAGTAATGCCCAGGTCAACAGGAGGAGTCTGAGGGATCTGAACATGGTCAACCATGTCACCGTAGTCAACATCTAATCAAATATATATATATACATCAGGTCACCAGTACCCTTCAGCATTTGTAATCGTCAACTCTCAATAGACACCTCTTAATAAACTAATGTATATTTATATATATATTTTTAAACTGATACTATTAACCATGATTTCAATGATTATCTGCAGAACAACAAATACTCTTCATTGTCCAGCCAGTTAGCAGCTCACAAACAAACAAACAAACAAAGATCTCATTGTAAAATAGAACTGAGATAGTATCAATTTCCTTATGCAGTCTGTTTCAACTTTATAAAAAAAAAAAAACGTTTTCTCCTTATTTTCACATCAAACCAGGCAGTAGTCATCAAAAATATCTTTCTTTTGTGTCTCGTTCCTGTCCGAGGTGCCTTTCGTCATCCTCTTTTGAACCAAGTATCCTCTTTTGAAACGAATGCCCTCCTAAGAAATTAAATAAAAGACTAGGCACAGGGCATTCGTCCATATTGCACCGTTGTCAAAGACAAAGAAAAGAATCCCAAGATCAATAAATTACAAGGTCAGTGAAAGACTGATAAAAGAGAACGAAGAGAAAATAGATCTCTCCCAGCAGGCTCTGGGATGGTCCTCACAGAGACAGCAGTGAGGAAGAGGATAACAGGGAGGAAGGGCGGGGAGTCTCTTCAGACGGCACCGCCTCGGCAGGTGGGCAGGTTGACGAAGGTGAAGACGTTGAACTCGATGAGGATGGAGAAACCGAGGAAGACGGCGTACATCATGAGACACGCCAAGCCCAAGCGGCGGTCGAGGGTCCAATTATTGAGGTGCACACCTACAATCTGCAGACGGACAGACGGACAGAGAGAGAGAGGGACGAGAACACATCACAGATGTTGGTCAGGTTAAAAATAAATAAAAAACTATGACAAGGATCTATCTAGTTTAATGTCATAATTATACATTGATTCTGAATATTTTTATAGACATAAATTGTGTTCCAACTAATGATCAGATGAATGATTAAATGAACCAATATAAATCCTGATAGGCCTGCACCTTTAAATGGGACATTGATTCATGATGTTTTTCTAAGTCCCATTTGATAAATGACTGTGTAGGACTTACTGTTAGAAACACGGATGATGTGTTTCTAAGTCCCATTTGATAAATGACTGTGTAGGACTTACTGTTAGAAACACGGACGCCAACAGCAGGCCCACGGAGTAGATAAGGCCCTTGCTGTTCAGGGCAATCTGACGACAGAACAAGAAATTATAAGTTATTACTAGCGACTCTATCATTTAAACTAACAAGCAATAAAACAAGTTGCTAAGTGCTATGAAAATCATTTGGTGCGACAATACCCTGTCCGTAAACTGACTTTACGTTACCAGATGTGTTCCATGCACAGGACACTTATCCCTTTCATGCCCAGTGAATTGGGTGACAGATCATATCTTGAATACCGTTAAATGCAATAGAAAATCTGCTCCAAGAAATATCATATCAGAAAAACTGCTACTTCTACAAATATCACCACCTTAGAAATGTTTTAAGTCATTGATTCACTTTCTCCATCACCACTTAAAGGTGACTCGTCTTGTGCTATCAGCTACACTGCCCCCTGCTGGCCAAAACCAGACCGTCCACGCTCAACCCAATGAGGAACAACTCAACAAATCTGGTTATTTATGGCAGAGTGGTAACAATGTCAGCTGACTCTGCAGGAGCACACACACACACACTTTTCAGTCCAGCACCAAAAAAAACACACACCACTTCCTTTCACACTCAGAGCTTTTCAGGAGCAGAACTGCCGTGGACTAACTGGGACCAAACAAGCCTATTTCCAGGACAGGCTCAGACAGATGGGGGCCCCCTGGGTGCCTTCCCCAGATCAGCACCACCACATTCCTCCACACACACACACACACACACACACACACAGGGGAGCGCTGCGACTGATGTATTTGATTTAGGCAGGATGGACCGCATAGCTGCTCAACAGGTGCGAGCTCAGCTGTGTTGTTCTTGGACGGCCATCACCTCCTGCCCTCCCTCCCTCCTATCCTATTCTATTCTACTCTCCGTCCTTGTTTTGGGTTCTGCGCAAACCCGAGTTGGTTCAGCTGAAAAAACACACATGCCGATGAAGAGCGGACCAAAAAAGGTCGACGAAGAAGAAGAAGAAGAAGAGAAATCCAAGAGCCAAATGTAAAAAAAAAAAGAAAAAGAAACGGTCCAGTAATGGCAGACTCAAGACTGGCATAAGCACTTCTGAACATTCCACTGTCCGTGCTGACCACATCCCATCGTGCTGCGCGAAGCACCAACCTCAACCAACGCAGAGAAGACTTAAGAGAGAGAGTGAAGCACTTAAAAAGCTACTGTGGACGCCAGACAGAAGGATGGATGGCGAAGGATTCTTTTAAAAGTGCAAACTTGGCAGGACAGTGCCTTGCTGTCGGTCCTGTCTGTTCCGTCTCCCGTGTTCTAAACCCACGGGGAGAAGAGATGGGGGTACTCACGGTGGAACCGTAGTCGACGGCCAGAGTCTGGAGAGTCCACGGCAGACCCAAGCCCACCAGGATGTCAAACACGTTACTGCCAATGGAGTTGGACACCGCCATGTCACCCAATCCTGCCACGACAGAGCAAACAGAGAAGAAGAGAGGGATTCAATGTGTGTGTATGTGTGTGTGTGTGTGTGTGTGTGTGTGTGTGTGTGTGTGTGTGTGTGTGTATAAGATAAGATAAGATAAGATAAGATCAACTTTTATTCATCCCCGTTAGGGAAATTCAGGTGTCATAGCAGCAAGATTTATGAAGTGAATAGGAATCAGACATACAACAAACATAAGAATAGGAATAGGAATCAAACAAACAACAAAACAGTAAATAAAATAAAAACAGTGTGTGTGTGTGTGTGTGTGTGTGTGTGTGTGTGTGTGAGAGGGAGAGGCATAGTTGGAAACAAGGAAAGATAGAAAAAAGAGAGAGAGGGTGTGGAGGCAGAAGGCATAAAACACGAGCTCAAACCAGCAACCGCACACAAAATGTAGGTCAGCAGACACATATAATTGTACGCATGAGTCTTTTCCTTCAACATTCCCAGTCTCCCAGACAGAGTAAATGAATATTTTATGACAAGACAAAATAAACAAAGATAAAAGTCGAGCCCCTGTGGGACGTGTGTGATTTGTTCATGTTCGTACGGGTGCAGTGATCCACCGCTTTACAAGCTCATCTCACTGCTCAGCTGCTGAAACACTTGGAAACGTTTGAACTCATTTATCTGTTTACCTTTAACTAATAATATCAGTTGCATAACAGAGTTTGTATAGAAGTTCACAATACTATATGCACACAGAGACTGACTAAAAAAAAGATAAAGTTCAGGAAGATAAACACATTATGATTGTAATAACGATAAACGAAATGGAACAATAATGCAGCAAAGCTGGTTTCACCATCCCCCAGGTAACTATGGCAACGTGACACTCTTGTGTTGCTGGGCTGTTGTACAAACGGTCAGTGGCACAGCTTGCAGCCCCTCTCTCTCTCAGGCTGCCTCTAATCCTGTCTGACTCTCTCATCTTTCACCCTCTCATCTCTTTCTCTCCTCAGTCTGACTGAGTGATGGACTATTGTGTTCGTATTGACAATGGAGTCGTGAGATGCTGCTGCTGCTGCTGCTGCTGCTGCTGCTGCTCTGACCTTGGCGCGCCACAATGAGGCTGGCCATGCAGTCGGGAACGCTGGTGCCAGCTGCCAGGAATGTGATTCCCATGATGACATCAGGGATGCCCAGGGTGAACCCGATGATTGTGACCTGAGGCACAGGGAATGGAGTAAACACAGGACCCAATCAATGTACTTAATGTTTTTTAAATGTATTTACGCATCATAAAATACTTCAAATATCTTGCATTTCTTTAGGTGGTCCACTGTTAATATGTGCCACATTTTACCACACTATATCAATACAATATCATTACAAAGGGGTGATTGACTGTAAATAGCATGCATTTATCTTTGTATGTACTTCACCACTGATAGATACACTGACTCAATGTGTGTGCAATCTGTGCATGTGTGTGCATGTGTGTGTGCATGTGTGTGTGCATGTGTGTGTGCATGTGTGTGCATGTGTGTGTTGCATGTGTGTGCATACGTATGTGTCATCTGTGTGTGCATGTGTGTGTTGCATGTGTGTGTGCATGTGTGTGTGCATATGTGTGCATGTGTGTGTTGCATGGAAAACAAGAGATCAGGTGTTCAGGTGTTCAGGTGTTCAGGTGTTCAGGTGCTCCTTACCATCCACACCATGATGTAGGAGAAGCCAGCGATCCAGAGCGTGGACGCGGCAAACGTCCCCATGAACCACCGCTCCCAACGAGGATTGGCACAGTTGGGCACGGTGAAGTACAACACCAGACATAACGGCCAGGCCAGCACCCACTTCACCTTATTACAGCAACCGCCTATGGGCAGACAGAGAGAGAGAGAGAGAGAGAGAGAGAGAGAGAGAGAGAGAGAGAGAGAGAGAGAGAAAATGAGAAATCTAAGAGAGCCATCACAACATAACTATTATAACTGACATATTGGGATTAGCTACCATTGATCATAGTGCAGTAGGATACAGAGCAGTTGGTACTAGGAGAGACTCATATCAATATCAATGTAGGTCTTGTGTTTGTACTCTTTTCTTGTTTTTCGCTACCCATCTCCTGTCCATGCCGTGTTCTGAGGGGGTTGAGTAAGTGTCCATGTCGTGTTCTGAGGGGGTTGAGTAAGCTGTGAGCTGTGAGCTAGTCGGTACCTGGTACTTGAAATGGGACGAGAGGTCCCTCATTGCCATCCTCCTCCTCCTCCTCTTCATCATTTTCGTTGTTCTCGTTGTCTTCGTTGTCGTTTTCCGTGTCTGTGCCCGTCTCCGCTCCTCCTCGGTCGTCGTCACGGTGACCTCC
>NC_045164.1:23988466-23990966 GCF_900700415.2 Clupea harengus | reverse complement strand
CCCTCCTTCAATGACCCGCCGCAACGGGCTGTGCCAGCGCTCACTGCAGGAGCTACCTCTCCACCCACCCACCCTCCTCACCCCCATCCCCACTCCCACATGTAACGCACCCCGCACCTCCTCAAAGCTGCACCTGTTCGCCACCACCGCAGCCCTTATTGAGCTGCTTGTTCACGCCACATCCTCCCTGATCACCACGGTGATGGCTACAGTGGCATTTAGGGATGCGTTTCCCCAGCGCGTCATTGAACAACCAACTATCATTTAAACACGCTCTCTCTCTCTCTCTCTTTCTCTCTCTCTCTCTCTCTCTCTCTCTTAACCAGCACACTGGTTGCTCTCTCTCTCTCTCTCTCTCTCTTAACCAGCACACTGGTTGCTCTCTCTCTCTCTCTCTCTCTCTCTTAACCAGCACACTGGTTGCTCTCTCTCTCTCTCTCTCTCTCTTAACCAGCACACTGGTTGCTCTCTCTCTCTCTCTCTTAACCAGCACACTGGTTGCTCTCTCTCTCTCTCTCTCTCTCTCTTAACCAGCACACTGGTTGCTCTCTCTCTCTCTCTCTCTCTTAACCAGCACACTGGTTGCTCTCTCTCTCTCTCTCTTAACCACCACACTGGTTGCTTTCTCTCTCTCTCTCTCTCTCTCTCTTAACCAGCACACTGGTTGCTCTCTCTCTCTCTCTCTCTCTCTTAACCAGCACACTGGTTGCTCTCTCTCTCTCTCTCTTAACCACCACACTGGTTGCTTTCTCTCTCTCTCTCTCTCTCTCTCTCTCTCTCTCTTAACCAGCACACTGGTTGCTCTCTCTCTCTCTCTCTCTCTCTCTCTTAACCAGCACACTGGTTGCTCTCTCTCTCTCTCTCTCTCTTAACCAGCACACTGGTTGCTCTCTCTCTCTCTCTCTTAACCACCACACTGGTTGCTTTCTCTCTCTCTCTCTCTCTCTCTCTCTTAACCAGCACACTGGTTGCTTTCTCTCTCTCTCTCTCTCTCTCTCTCTTAACCAGCACACTGGTTGCTCTCTCTCTCTCTCTCTCTCTCTCTCTCTTAACCAGCACACTGGTTGCTCTCTCTCTCTCTTAACACTGGGAGAAGCAGTCCAAAACAGTAAGGAGATGGTAAGATCTTAGTGTTCCTCACTGCAGCGAGTTCTGAGACTGGCAAGACAGCTTGAGTTGGCTTTGAAGATTACGCCGATCAAATACATTTCTTTCCTTACTTTCTAGTTCTCCACTTTTTCACTCTCTCTCTTTCTCTCTCTCTTTCTCTCTCTCACTCTCTCTCTCACTCTCTCTCTCACGCTCTCTCTCTCTCTCACACTCTCTCTCTCTCTCTCTCTCTCTCTCTCTCTCTCATTCCCCCTGTGCTGCTTTGCTGTGTTGGTTCGTGTTTGTTTTGCTGTGTGCTGTGAACACATGCTGGGCTGCGTAAACAAGAGTTTAGCTGGACACCCATGGGTCCTGTGGAGGAGCTGCACGAGGAGGCCCATAGGGGCAAGAGAACCAGCCAAATGTGTGTAGGCCTGTGTGTGTGTGTGTGTGTGTGTGTGTGTGTGTGTGTGTGTCTGGTGTGTGTGTGGGGGTGCTTTGCAAAAAGCACTTAAGCTGCTGCATGTACTCACCACAATGAGAGCGGTCACTGATATGGTGTAGAACACTGAATCTCTCATTAGTGTCCAACAGGAGAGTCGCACTGCCTGTGAATAGAGGATGGGGGGGGGGGGTTGGAGAGACAGCGAGAGGTCATGTCAACAGCATCCCTCTGCACTGTACAGGTCAGTCTATCCTCTATAGACCAGAGAGCCTGAATGATGCATGAAATAACACACAGCACTCAAACAGTGGGATATTGGTTGGGGGGGGGGGGGGAGTCATTGTCTGTTGTCATCTGTCCAAGGTGACATGAGCTGTGAGCTGGAAAATCCCCCTTCACCTGAGCGGCTGGGTGTGCAACTGTGCTACTGTCATTTCCTAATGGTTGTCATTGGCATTATGGTGCAGCGTTGGCACCAGCTGAATCTGGTAAATACATGACTGTGTGTGCTTATCCACCAGCTTAAACTAAAGTACAGTATACTATACATGCTAACCTGAATTAACATGCACTTACACACACACACGCACACACACACACGTGCACACACACACACACACACACTGGGACAGGGATAGGGACAAACACGCAACATTCTGCAGAAACAATCTTGATGACGAGATTAATCGCCTCTCTTTCTCGGAATTTTCCCGACACAAAGTCCATTTTCTGGCAGAGGATTCAGTTAAAAGGTTGTGACCACCCCCTTTCGGCTGGAGACACATTACGTGTGCGAGATTATCTATGAGTGCGGTGTGTGCTTCTGTGATTATTGATCTGAGTTCATTTGCGCGACCTTGAAAAGGCCGTTCATTTTGAAGAACCAGATGACGGGAGGGAGTCTTGCTTGCCAACACTCGTCATGCTACTCAACCCGAGCCATAGGTAAGATCTGCAACACTGAGT
>NC_045164.1:23968466-23980966 GCF_900700415.2 Clupea harengus | reverse complement strand
ATCCAGATCCCACCAGGGACCAAAGGGTGCTGCCAAATGAGCTTCTCCCCCCTCTCCGATAACCAGTGGCGGGGTCTGCTCAGCAAAATCACATTTCACAAAGCACTGACAGCCAGACATTGCCAGACACAAGCCACCATTGAGGCTTGTCCATATTGAATGCCTGGTTTTAATTACTCTATCGCTGCCTCAAACCTTTATACTCCATCCAGACTACTACATACAGACTACTAGTACTCCATACAGACTACTCCATCCAGACTACTCCATCCAGACTACTTCATCCAGACTACTCCATACAGACTACAGACAACTTCATCCAGACTACTCCATACAGACTACAGGTTACTCCATCCAGACTACTACATACAGACTACTCCATACAGACTACTCCATACAGACTACTCCATACAGACTACTCCATACAGACTACAGGTTACTTCATCTAGACTACTCCATACAGACTACTCCATACAGACTACTACATACAGACTACTCCATCCATCTAGCCAGACATCTATTTAATCAGTTCTGTGAGTATTGACCAAACAGAACATGAGCATATTTCAGTAGTACTATACAGTATATATTACATTCTACATCTATTCTAATATATTATTATCGTCTCCTAATATATTACATTCTGCATCTATTATAATATATTATTATCGTGTCCTAATATATTACATTCTACATCTATTTATAATATATTATTATCGTCTCCTAATATATTACATTCTACATCTATTTATAATATATTATTATCGTCTCCTAATATATTACATTATATTACATCTATTCCTATGGCAGATAGTGGCACTAGTCCCTATGTGCGGAACATGAGCAGCACAGGCATAATCAGTCTCCCCGGTGGAATGAAAAGGCACAGGGTTAAGAGCCGTGTTCTATGTATTACCTTTACTGGGACGTATCAAAAACATCTGCCCCTTCAGAGCGCGGACAGGAGGAGGAGGAGAGGGTGTGTTATGATGGAAAAGGACAAATGGAAAAACACAAATCAATCCAGCGTCCGCGCTCCTGTTGCTCCCCGACGCTACAGGGTTACGCTCCCGATGCTACAGGGTTACGCCGGGTTACAGGACATTACATGCCTCACTTGTGCTGCAGATTGCTCCGAAAGGGATGAAAAAAAAAAGCATCTGCTTAATTTAAAATCCATCATTCTACCCCTCTACACACACACACACACACACACACACACACACACACACACACACACACACACACACACACACACACACCCACATGACTGAGCTCCTCCAGCTAAGGCAGGTCTGTTATGAGAGGTGATGGGGCTGCACACACACACGCTAAGGCAGGCCTGTTATGAGAGGTGATGGGGCTGCACACACACACACACACACACACACACACACACACACACACACACACACACACACACACACACACACACACGCTAAGGCAGGCCTGTGATGAGAGGTGATGGGGCTGCCTGTACTGTGTACCGCCTCTCTGAGCCGCTCTCCTCCCTAAACAATAAAGGCTGGCTGGCCTCTGGAGTGACCTCAGTCTACCCCTGCACACACACACACACGCACACACTCTCACTCTCACACACGCACACACACACACACACACACACACAATAAAGCTGGCTGGCCTCTGGAGTGACCTCAGCCCTACAGCAGTCCTAAGCAACCATCATCAAGCACTCTCGTCTGCATTAGCAGAGAACACAGCACACAGAGAAGGCTTAGGAGAGTCTTACTGCAGACGGAACTGAAAAGAAAAAAGGAACACAGTAGCCTAACATACGAGCAGTGTGTACTATGTGTGTGATCGTATGTTGGAATGTGTGTGTGTGTATGTATGTATGTATGTATGTATGTATGTATGTATGTGTGTGTGTGTGTGTGTGTGTATGTGTATGTGTATGTGTGTATGTATGTATGTACAGTATGTATGTATGCATGTATGTACTGTATGTATGTATGCATGTATGTATGCATGTATGTATGTATGTATGTACACTATGTGTATATGGGTTTGCATGTGTGTGCATGTGTGATTAGAGTGGGATACTCACACATAGAACATGTAGTGGTGTGTGTGTGTGTGTGTGTGTGTGTGTGTGTGTGTGTGTGTGTGTGTGTGTGTGTGTGTGTGTGTGTGTGTGTGGGTGTGTGTGTGTGTGTGTGTGTGTGTGTGTGATTAGAGTGGGATACTCACACATAGAACATGTAGTGCAACAGCCCCTTCCGTCCTCTCCTGGTGTGTGAAAAGATCCGTGGGGAATTCATGGAGAGCTGTGGAAGAAACAACACCATGCAACATTAGACACAGTGTTGTGCTCATACACACCACATAAATACACACACACATACAAACACACACACACACACACACACACACACACACACACACACACACACAGATACGGTTCTTGTAAAAGGTGTGTTTACATACAAAGACACAGTGCGCACACACACACACAGACTCCCACATACACACACATGTGGCTGGTAGAGCACCTCCGCCCCTATCAAGTGCGTTCTATTTAAAGGTCTACATGAAACAAGTATTGCCATCTCCCGAGGATACCCATCACGATTCCCGAACTCGACATGACACGATTCACAATCTCTAATTTACTGAAACACTGAAAAGCCATGCAGCAGCAACAGCAGCAGCAGCACAACCAGACGGCCCTCAGGACACATACTTTAATACATTCACTCCTCATAATGATTTCATTGGTCTTGACTGCTTTACTGCTGTTGTACTCTAACAAAGCCGGGCCGGCTTTCACCGGCACCTTCTATGGCAGCGCGGACGTCTGTTCTTCCAGTGGTTTGTGCTCCGGCGTCTGACAGCGTGCAGACGGAGACAGGGTGCAGACGGAGACAGCCTGGCCAGGAGCGCTCTACTCAAGCAGCAGAGCCTGCTGCCTCTCTCTCCCACTCCAGCAGCACTCAGACAGGCCATTGTGCACAAGCCAGTGAGCATGGAGAGAGAGAGGGATGATTGCAGCCAGGAAGAGAGTGAGAAAAAGGGGGGCAGATGGAGGGAGCGAACGAGAGAAAGAAAGAAAGAGAGAGAGAGAGAGAGAGAGAGACAGAAAAAAAAGAAAACTCAGCCAGACAGACATAGGGAGGGAGAGGGAATGAGAGTGCAAGAAGGAGACAGATAGAGAGGGAGAGAGAGAGAGACAGACTGAGCAAATCAGCCAGAAAGACATTGAGAGAGAGATAGGGAGCTAGAGAACGAGAGGAAGATGGAGAGAGAGAGAGAGAGAGAGAGAGAGAGAGAGAGCGAGCGTCAGCTGTGAGCTTGCTGGAGTGTTAAAATCGCACTCATTCCCGCACTCGGAGCCCATTGGCATGACGTCACGGGGAGAGCGGCGCTGCCAGCGAATCGGGGGCTGGAGAGGATCAGGCCAGGGTCAGGTGTGTGTGTGTGTGTGTGTGTGTGTGTGTGTGTGTGTGTGTGTGTGTGTGTGTGTGTGTGTGGAGAGGATCAGGCCAGGGTCAGGTGTGTGTGTGTGTGTGTGTGTGTGTGTGTGTGTGTGTGTGTGTGTGTGTGTGTATGTGTGTGTGGAGAGGATCAGGCCAGGGTCAGGTGTGTGTGTGTGTGTGTGTGTGTGTGTGTGTGTGTGTGTGTATGTGTGTGTGGAGAGGATCAGGCCAGGGTCAGGTGTGTGTGTGTGTGTGTGTATGTGTGTGTGGAGAGGATCAGGCCAGGGTCAGGTGTGTGTGTGTGTGTGTGTATGTGTGTGTGGAGAGGATCAGGCCAGGGTCAGGTGTGTGTGTGTGTGTGTGTATGTGTGTGTGGAGAGGATCAGGCCAGGGTCAGGTGTGTGTGTGTGTGTGTGTGTGTGTGTGTGTGTGTGTGTGTGTGTGTGTGGAGAGGATCAGGCCAGGGTCAGGTGTGTGTGTGTGTGTGTGTGTGTGTGTGTGTGTGTGTGTGTGTGTGTGTGTATGTGTGTGTGGAGAGGATCAGGCCAGGGTCAGGTGTGTGTGTGTGTGTGTGTGTGTGTGTATGTGTGTGGAGAGGATCAGGCCAGGGTCAGGTGTGTGTGTGTGTGTGTGTGTGTGTGTGTGTGTGTGTGTGTATGTGTGTGTGGAGAGGATCAGGCCAGGGTCAGGTGTGTGTGTGTGTGTGTGTGTGTGTGTGTGTGTGGAGAGGATCAGGCCAGGGTCAGGTGTGTGTGTGTGTGTGTGTGTGTGTGTGGAGAGGATCAGGCCAGGGTCAGGTGTGTGTGTGTGTGTGTGTGTGTGTGTGTGTGTGTGTGTGTGTGTGTGTGTGTGTGTGTGTGTATGTGTGTGTGGAGAGGATCAGGCCAGGGTCAGGTGGGCACACAAGGGGTCCGACTGGCACCCAGAGCACCACCTGAGCTAAGCAAGCCTTAAAGGGGCAATCAGCATCAAAAATGGAATCAGCACACAGGGTACAGTTCATAATGTTCTGTGTGTCTGTAAGGCTGTGTGTGTGTGTGTGTGTGTGTGTGTGTGTGTGTGTGTGTGTGTGTGTGTCGGTGTGTGTCAGTGTGAGTAAACACGTTTATGAGAGAAAAAGTCTCTCCTCAGCAAATCTAATAATAATATAAAATAATAATTTAAACAGGTTAAACAGACATGCCATCCTTTGACATCCCTATGTGTGGAGAGTCTATGCACGTGTGTGTGTGTGTGTGTGTGTGTGTGTGTGTCTGTGCATGCTTGTGTGTGTGTGTGAGTGTATCTGTTCATGTTTGTGTGTGGGGAGACATTGTGCAGTGACATTCTACATTATTCCACTGAACAGCCAAGAGGTAGAACACACACACACACACACACACACACACACACACACACACACACACACATTTAGTGATTCCTCTGATCCAAGGAG
Organism: Clupea harengus; assembly: GCF_900700415.2. Taxonomy (NCBI): domain Eukaryota; kingdom Metazoa; phylum Chordata; class Actinopteri; order Clupeiformes; family Clupeidae; genus Clupea; species Clupea harengus. The sequence goes on along the minus strand of NC_045164.1, from coordinate 23,976,094 downwards.
AGATGTATGTGGACAGAGCAGTACTGCTACTACTACAGAGAGCACACGCACACAAACACAAACACACACACATATTCTCTCCCTGTCTCACACACATACACACATACCCACATAGGTAGCTATGGCTGGGAGGAGGGAAACAGATCTAAGAGGAAGTAAACAAAACACACCGACCTCAGAATTGACTATCACAAAAAAACTAAAGTTACACTAAACCTCAATAAATGATTAAATGAACAAACACACACACACTTTCCACTTCCTCTGACTCCATTTTAGCAGTTTTCCCCCCTTTAAATTTCACGTGTGGCCGAGTGCAGTGGAGCTGCTGACATCAGCCGCCGTTGACCGCGCTTACAGCACGCCTCACTACCTGCACACACACACACACACACACACACACACACACACATCATCGCCCGCCGTTGACCGCGAGCGCTTACAGCACGCCTCACTACCTGCGCACACACACACACACACACACACACACACACACACACACATCATCAGCCGCCGTTGACCGCGAGCGCTTACAAGCACGCCTCACTACCTGCACGCTCTCCTGCGGCCAAGGTGCATGACCCCTAGCCGGCGACCTCCGAGCCTCGGGGTGAGGCCCCATCCACCCCCATCACTCTCATTAAGGGAGTGCTTAGCTCCAAGCTCCAAGCTAGCTGATTACTGCCAGCAGATGAATGGAAATCAACTGGTTATAACACAAACAGGGCCCGAGCCAGATTTGTGGGTGTATTTTTAACGTGTGCTCCTAAAACTATAATCCCCGTGTTGCTGTTCCTGGGCAGCGGTTCTCTCCCTATCCACAGCCTAGCATGGAGACAGGGCTTCATTAGCGGGGGGGGGGGGGGGGGGCGGGGGGGGGGGGGCGGGACGGGACCCGAAACGGTTTGCTCTTCTCCATTCCTCCGCCACTCCTCGCTCCGGGCCGCGGCGCCCTGGCACAAGGGGCCCCTAGTGTGTATTCATTCACGAGAGAGGGGTCCAAATTAACCTCGTTTCAGCACCAATACCGCGGGACACAGAGAAGCCGAACAAACTTTTTCGCCACGACGGCCGTCGCGCCAATTAAACCATCAACAACAATGGCAGCAGCGAGAGCTCAGCAGTGGTTTGGGGCTCTGTGGCTGAGCGAGATGGGAGGAGAGGAAGAGAGCGAGAACAAGGGAGTGAGAGCGAAAAAAGGAAAGAGGGTGAAAGAGAGAGAGAAAAGGGTGAAAGTAAGGGGGGGGGAGAGATAAAGGAGAGAAAAAGCTTTTCAGTCCCTGCCTGCAGTTATGAGACAGGCTCTGTCAAGGAGGAACACAAACACACACACAGACTGCAGAATATGTGCACACACACACACACACACACACACACACACACACACACACAGAGACACACAGACACACACACACACACACACAGACACACACACACACACACACACACACACAGAGACACACAGACACACACACACACACACACACACACACACACACACAGACACACAGACACACACACACACACACACACACACACACACACAGACTGCAGAATATGTGCACACACACACACACACACACACACACACACACACACACACACACACACACACACACACACAGACACACACACACACACACACACACACACACACACAGACACACACACACAGACACACACACACAGATACACACACAGAGCCATCATCACAATAACGCTGTATAGCCACATAAAACTGTCGGCGGGGTAGAGCAGTAAGAGGCAGAGGCCTGTGGGAAGGACACACTGTGTGCGTGTGTGTGTGTGTGTGTGTGTGTGTGTGTGTGTGTGTGTGTGTGTGTGTGTGGTGAGGCCTTGAGGTGCTGTCCACATACATTAGGTGCCAGCAGCCCTCAGCGCATCTATGCACACATACAGCCAGGCTATATATAGTCCGCATCACAGACAGCATCTAAGGACACACAGGGACCAGGAAACACAAACTGAGTCAAGAAACACGACAGCCTCAGCTGACACAGGGTCTGTTATGCCCAATACCAATGGCCACACACACTCTGCAGACAGGGAGATGGGAGTTCTGTCTGCAGTGCACACACACTCTTCAGTCAGGGAGACGGGAGTTCTGTCTGCAGTGCACACACACTCTTCAGTCCGGGAGATGGGAGTTCTGTCTGCAGTGCACACACACTCTTCAGTCAGGGAGACGGGAGTTCTGTCTGCACACACACACACTCTTCAGTCCGGGAGACGGGAGTTCTGTCTGCACACACACACACTCTTCAGTCAGGGAGATGGGAGTTCTGTCTGCAGTGCACACACACTCTTCAGTCAGGGAGATGGGAGTTCTGTCTGCAGTGCACACACACTCTGCACACACACTCTTCAGTCATGGAGATGGGAGTTCTGTCATTTGGCACTGTGTTCAAGAGTCCAAGTTCCTCATGGACACACAGATGGAACAGAACAGAACAGAATGGAATGGAATGGAACGGAATGGAATGGCGCTGTGGGGAAATTGGACACGGTTCTCGTCCGTCTCTCACGGTTCTCCTCCGTCTCCCGGTCCTAGCCCAATCTGCGGCCCTCGTCTGGTGCCCATTAACCCTAATGCTCACAATTATAAAGTTTCCGTTGTCAAGACAAACAGCAACGAGGGACTGCGCCCCCCTTTGTTTTTCAACACTCGGCATAAGTGTGGCGTGTGTGTACATGTTGTGGCATTAGTGAGGAAATACCACACACACACACACACACACACACACACACACACACACACACTGACAGGCCTTTCGCATGTGACTACGGTGCAGCAACATCTCCACCAAACCATTGGCACATCTAAACCACCACACACACATCTGCTACGTATTTCCTTCCGGGACTCTTTCTGCCACAGAGGCCCAGGACCTGGCCACACACACCACCTTCAGCCAGGGCTGCAGCGTTAGATCAGTCACACACACACACCACAGCTCTAGCACTGGTCTTGGACTCCACCCGAAGCCACCGCCACTGCCCAACACACACACGCACACGGACACACACACACACACACACACACACACACACACACACCACCTTCAGCCAGCGCTGCAGCGTTAGATCAGTCACACACACAAACCACAGCTCTAGCACTGGTCTTGGACTCCACCAGAAGCCACCGCCACTGTCCAACACACACACACACACAGACACACAGACACACAGACACACACGCACACGCACACGCACACGCACACGCACACACACACACAGCAGTTAACTCCAAAGAGATGACCAGCATGGCCACGCTCTGTCCGATAGAGAACAGATTCGGCGTCAGTCAGCACTATACTCTTGGTATTCTTGGCACTCTTGGTTTCACTGGAAAAAACCCAAAGCACACATAAAAGAGCAGGGCACAATAACACCTGTCGTCGTGTTTTTAAACAGACACTGAGAGACAGAGACAGTCACTGTTATTATTAAAGCAGCAATAAGGAGTTCTGTTCCAAAACTAGCAAGGTCACTATCTAAAAGGCATGCAAAAACCTTGCAAACACCACCAACAGCCCAGTTGACACTGAATAGAAGCTTGCCAACACACGAACTGGTGTCTTTTGGCAGTACAGCTGGGAGACAGAGACAGTCACTGTTATTAAGGTAACCAAGGTGAGAGGAATTGTGCTGTAGTTCACTGCTAGACCCAACAACCCAAAGCACAAGTGGTGTGTGCGCGTGCGCGTGCGCGTGTGTGTGTGTGTGTGTGTGTGTGAGAGAGAGAGAGAGTGGAACAGCTGCTGACGTTCTGTAGTTCACTGCTAGACCCAACAACCCAAAGCACAAGTGTGTCCATGAGTGGTGTGTGTGTGTGTGTGTGTGTGTGTGTGTGTGTGTGTGTGTGTGTGTGTGAGCGAGTGGAACAGCTGCTGACGTTTTCTGAATGGACCCTGCTCTCTGTGAGAGTGCATGTATTTTTTATTTGAAAGCCACACGCAGGCCTGTTTTGTGGTGAGACAGAGGGAGGAAAGGCGAGTGTGTGTGTGTGTGTGTGTGTGTGTGCGTGTGTGTGTGCGTGTGTGTGTGTGTGCGTGTGTGTGTGTGTGTATGTGTGTGTGTGTGTGTGTGCGCACTCCACGAAAGGACAGAGTCGTGACTTGAAGTCGGCGCTCTAAAAGGAGCTGTGCGCTCTCTGAAGGTTGCCAGATGAGATGAGCTGTTTGAAGTGTTTGTCTGGCAGAGACAAGCAACAGGATGTGTGTGTGTGTGTGTGTGTGTGTGTGTGTGTGTGTGTGTGTGTGTGTGTGTGTGTGTGTGTGTGTGTGTGTGTGTGTGTGTGTGAGTGTGAGTGTGGACTGAAGGACAGGCTGGAATAACAGGTTCTCCGTCCACGAGCTAGTCACACTCCTACACACTAGGGCTGCTCAATTATGGCCAAAATCAGAATCCCCATTATCCTGGCCAATACCAAGATCATGACTATTTAACACGATTCTTCTTTTGGTGTTTCCCACTAGGACTTTATTTTTCAGCAACGGTGCAGTTGTGCACGCAGACATGATTGTGTGTTCGGTGCTTTTATTTAATAGAATATTTGTCCTTTATTAAAAGTAGTATTATCCTCAATGTATATTATGAGTACATATTATAAAAAATATATGAACCTATATGTTGTCTTCTTTACTAATTAGAAATACTAAATAGACTAATGTGTACAGACAAGTGTTATTTAAAATCATCTTTCCTTAATTTGTGTACTGAGTACTTTGCACTTAGAGTTTGTACGATGTACGATGATGCAGGTCTACACTGATTAATGGTGCCCTGGCCCTTTAAAACGAAATCTGCTGGTTTAGGTTATTTTCACGTGGGGATGTTGTATGAACGTGATATTGGAAAGTCCCTCATTTTTGCACCAACCCAAACTGAGCTGTTGTGCTCATGTGTTTATTTCTGGACCGACAACACGTGGTAAACAAACCCAGCATGCCTCAAGTGATGGATGGCGTAGTTCACTAGTTCGTTATTGTTCGTGTTGTCGTGTTACGTTTAGTGTCTGGAAGTATGTTTGTGATTGTTCAGCATTTGGACTGTGTGTTGTGTCGAGTGGTTCCTGTGGTAGTTGAGCGTTATCTGTATACTGTGAATGTGTCAATGTGAGTCTCAATGTGATTTGGAAACGGACAAGAGAACTGTTTAGACTCAACATTAATAAATATATTAATATCTGTGTTCAACTGAAAGACAGTGACAGAAAGAGAGGGAAGATATTTGGTACCAAAAATGCAGGTTGAAAATGGCATGTGGAAAAACTTTTGTCGTTGTCTCTAGACCAGTGGTTCTCAAAGTGGGGGGCGCGAACACTCTCCAGGGGGGGCGCGATGTCACAGACGGAGAAAAAACAAAAACTACCGCCGACCTGTCACTGGTTAGTGAAAGCTCCCTCAGTGGCGAAATGTAAGGGGCTGGACTGACCCAAACAAATCAAATACGGTTTTGCTCCTGATCCACCAATCAAAACGGAGTTGTATCATTTGAACGCGAGTTGCGCCTAAGTTTCCGAGTATAAAAAAAAAACCGCAGGCATTGGTAAGCGCTCACCCTGAGACAACACTCTGCAGAGTTTGTTCAATTTCTCTTGTTTCCTGTATCATTCAGATATTCATTGCTTTATAAACAGTCTTTTTAAAGAATCACTCCTTCCTTAGTAATACCTTACTGCGCTTGCAGTAGGTCTATTCGTAGCCTATTCTAAGGAGTAATTTGCTCCACAGTCTTTTGAAAAAGCTCGTAGCCCCGAGAGCTAGCCTAGCTAGCTACCTTCTTCCAACTGCAGCTAGCCCTTTTCTCCTTAACACCTACCTTTACATTTTTGTATCATCCACCGTGTTGCAACAAATAAAACACCAGCACTTGCATACTATTTTGTGCTGTCCCTGTCTACATTGTGAACAGTTAGTTTTGTTAGGAATCATTGCCTAGCACAGCCTTATCCTTATCCATTATTCGTGTCGTTCACAACCACACATACAAGAACACGACGTTGAAATTAGAACTTTATTGACTTGACACACACTGTATCAGCAAACAAACACAACTATGGACACGTTTCTGATTCGTAAAAGTCAGAAAGAGAAGCCTGTGGACTTCTTTAAACATGAACGTGATGGCCTCCAGCAACAACGAACCACCATCTCCAAGCAGTGTCTGGAGGCATCTTATGTAGTTGCTCATAGAATTGCTAAGCTTGGCCAACCCCATACAATTGCCGAAACACTGATTTTGCCGGCCGCGCAAGACGTGTAGAATAGGAGCTAAACTCAGCGCAATACCTATGTCAAATGACATTGTATCACACCGAATATCAGAAATCAGTTTGGGTCCTATTTCAAAGACGACTACCGTTCATTCGCCTAAGTTCGGGATCCATTTCTCTGCTCAGCAGACGAGCTGTCAATAGACATGAAAGAGCAGCTGAAGAGTGACAATAGACTTAAGCATCTCCCCTATTTCGTCATTCTGGATAGCAATGATCAGCTTTGCGACATAGCCTTAAAAATGCCCCTCTTTTTCGCGTCGACATATTTGTGCCAGGCAGGCTTTTCAAGACTGACTGCGCTCAAAACTAAATACCGCAACCGCGCACAGATCGAGGATGACCTGAGGATATGTTTGTCAAACATTGCCCCAAGATTTGAGAACCTTTGCAGTGCAAAGCAGGCTCATGTCTCACATTGACAGACCTGTAGGATTTTTTTTGTAAAGATCACAAGAGGCCCATAATAATAACAGTATCCAAATGATAGCAATAATAACACTAATTATTATTATGATAATAATTATATATAATAATAATTGGTCGATAATCATTCATTATAATAATAATAACATAATGATGGTGATAATAATGGATAGCCTACTAATAGGCCTACTATTACTGATAATAATAATAACAATAATAACAATAATAATAATAATAAATAGTTATAATAATTGTCTGTATGGGCCTAACAATAGCCTAACCTTGACATGTCAGGCCTATCAATAACAATATGCTATCTATCTATCTATATATGGTGGTGTAGTTGAGGGTGGTGGCGGCGGGCCGCGGGCCGCGCGCTGGGGGGGCCCCAACTACCCCTAACCAGCTTTGGGGGGGCCCAGCTTGCAAAAGTTTGAGAACCCCTGCTCTAGACAATTGTCTCAACAAATGTTTATGTAGATCCAGTTTCAATCACAACTGAAAAATGATTAAAATTGAAACTCACTAATATAGACAGATATCACTAAAAGCAGTTGCAATAAAATTTGAACGTAATGTTTTTGTTATGTTTTAAGTATTTATTATACATTTCAAGAGGGCTAAATCAAAAAGTGTACTCATATTTGGGTTTTGTATCTATTTCAATATTCACTTTGATGGCGGTAAATGAGACCGCTATTCTGTAGTATACGCTGTAGAACACTGCAGTACAAAGAGCCAACAAGCACTTTACTGTCCTTACTGCTAAAGGGCCGCAACAATATGAGTGCTTCAGTGTTGATAGCATCATGTTTTGCCCCTTTGCGCAGACATAATCTCTGCATATTCTACAAATAAGTGGATGCTGATGCAGCTTTACGAATAGTATATGCTCATTTGATCT
>NC_045164.1:23955966-23958466 GCF_900700415.2 Clupea harengus | reverse complement strand
TATGCTCCCACACCTGAACATCTGTATGCCCCCCACACCTGGGCATCTGTATGCCCCCCACACCTTAACATCTGTATGCCCCCCACACCTGGGCATCTGTATGCCCCCCCACACCCACCGCATTCACCCCGGGCTGAACCTCCGCAGCACGCCGGGCACTTTCAACCTGAAGAAGACAAGCAACCGGGGGAATGAAGAGCTCCGACAGCCGTATGCAGCGCGAGCGGAGGTTGGCATGAAGCAGAATATTAAATGGGAGTACCTGCGAGTTATTGCTCTCGTGAAAGCCTGAATAAGCCTTTTCAAAAAGCCCTTATCAAACAACTCCATTCGCCTGACACACACACCGCTTGTCAAAAGCCCGTGGGGCAAGATCAGAGATCAGAGAGTGGCTTGAGTCTACACCTCAGGAATGGGCACGTGGGTTTCGAGATGGGCGGGGGTGGGGGGGGGTGTATGAGGGGGTGGAGGTGTGGGGAAAGTTCTAGAAGGTGTCTGCCGAGGGTCAACGGGAAGTGGCGCTCGCTCCTGATTACTGCGGGTCACCGCGGCGGCGCGGCGCGGGTCCACTCAGCTCCTCAGCATGCCGTTGTTGAGATGGAAACCAGCGTCACGTGGCACAGCCCGTTGCTTAATTGCAAACACATTTACGGAGGTGGAATGCTCGTAAAGAAAATGCTTTTCTGCCAGCCTGGCCTACAGAAAAAAAATGGATACAGAGAGAGAGAATGAAAGAGAGAAAGAGGCACCAGGAGAGAGAGAGAGAGAGAGAAAAAGTGAGAGAGAGATAAAGAGAGAGAGAGAGCACAACTTGCTTAACTACTGGATCAGTTTGTAGCAGACGTACTGATTTTTCCCTTCAACTCAATCACTGCATATATACCAAGAGGGGGATAACAGCATGAGTGGTCTTCACAGCTGACCTGACGAGCAGCACCCAGTGAGTCTGTGTGTGTGTGTCTGTGTGTGTGTGTGTGTGTGTGTGTGTGTGTGTGTGTGTGTGTGTGTGTGTGTGTGTGTGTGTGTGTGGTCTTCACAGCTGGCCTGATCGTGCAGCACCCAGTGTGTCTATGTGTGTGTGTGTGTGTGTGTGTGTGTGTGTGTGTGTGTGTCTGTGTGTGTGTGTGTCTGTGTGTGTGTGTGTGTGTGTGTGTGTGTGTGTGTGTGTGTGTGTGTGGTCTTCACAGCTGGCCTGATCGTGCAGCACCCAGTGTGTCTATGTGTGTGTGTGTGTGTGTGTGTGTGTGTGTGTGTGTGTGTGTGTGTGTGTGTATGTGTGTGTGAGTGGTCTTCACAGCTGGCCTGATAAGCAGCACCTAGGCTGCCTGCCTCTCCTGGTCCTCCCTCGTCCTCCTTCCCATGTTGCCAGTGACTCACTCAAGGTGTTCTATTAACTTGAAAAAAGCTGTCAGTACCTCGGAGAGTCACGCAAGAGAGAGAGGGAGAGGGAGAGGGAGAGGGAGAGGGAGAGGGAAAACAAACAGGCGAGAGAAGGGAGGGGAGGAGAGGAGTGAGGAGAGGAGTGAGGAGAGGAGTGAGGAGAAGGGTGAGGAGAGGAGAGGAGTGAGGAGAGGAGTGAGGAGAGGAGAGGAGTGAAGAGAGGAGTGAGGAGAGGAGAGGAGAGGAGAGGAGAGAGGAGAGGAGAGAGGAGAGGAGAGGAGAGAGGAGAGAGGAGAGGAGAGGAGAGGAGAGAGGAGAGAGGAGAGGAGAGGAGTGAGGAGAGGAGTGAAGAGAGGAGAGGAGTGAGGAGAGGAGTGAGGAGAGGAGAGAGGAGAGGGGTGAAGAGAGGGAAAACAAACAGGCGAGAGAAGGAAGGGGAGGAGAGGAGTGAGGAGAGGAGTGAGGAGAGGGGAGAAGAGGAGAGGGGACTGTGTGCCATCTGTAGCGAGCCTCGTCACTGCTGGGTACCACTTTTCCTAAAACTTGGGCACGCAGGCAGACACTACACACACACACACACACACACACACACACACAGACACACAGACACACAGACACACAGACACACACACAGAGGGAGAGAGATGGAAAGTGCTCTGGTCCCTTATGGACAGCCTGGTTATGAGATAAACCAACAGTTTTTTTTTGTGCGCAGACACAAAATCAAGTCCTTTGTGAAATACAGTCTGGCTCTTCCTCTCATCGTCTAAGGCACGTGGATGATACCTCCAAAGAACGTCCCTGCTCAAAACAACTACACAGAAAAAAAGAGAACTTCCACACCCATTGACATCCATGCTTTTCACCCACTACAACACCGTAGTCAGTAGCTACAGTAATAGCAGCTACCTGATGAATGAGGCAGACCTGCATCCAATTGCAATCCTATGGCTAAGCGTCCTCCACAGGTCCGTCGCCGAGACCCTCCACAGGTCCGTCCCCGAGACCCTCCACAGGTCTGTCCCCGAGACCCTCCACAGGTCTGTCCCCGAGACCCTCCACAGGGCTGGCCTCAGCCATAGCTCTCACCCAGGACTACCCTGAGCAGGGGGCAGGGGGC
>NC_045164.1:23945966-23948466 GCF_900700415.2 Clupea harengus | reverse complement strand
TTCTTTTACATGCTATTGTGATTTTATGCTAATTTAATATATATAGATTTCGATTACCAGGGCACATTCATTTAGTAATTTCACAACCTCAGACCTCATTTGGGTGGGTTTGATGCGGGGTCTGAAAAGGTGGCCATTTCACGTCAGTTGTTTTGAGGAAGGGGTACTCCCATTTCCTGACAGGCACATCTAATCAAATCTCTACACAGTTCGACAGCATAACATTCACTCAGTTAGCCTACTAGTTTGACAGATCATTTAACGAAACAAATGAATACATACACTTTGCAATTAGGAACAACTATGCTCTTGGCTGCATAGACAGTGAAACTTTCAGGTGTTGCATAGCAACATATTATTTGCTGACTTGAAGTTACATTGCATTTCCGCTTTGATAAGTGAATTGGCTACTTCCCCCTTTTTTCACGCCACCATATTGGAAAGCAACTTTGGGTAAAGATACTTTCGATCGCTTATGGTCAACAATGGCTACTTTCAGTTCTATGAACAGTTCATCTATAAATTATGAAGGTAACAGTTTATCTTTACCTATGAAGGCAATGTCAGCTTGCTTCGGAGAGATGTCTAACGTTAGATTAAGCCACCTAGCAGCTTGTAAATTCACTTCAATAAAGCTGTATAATGTAAATGTCCAATTGGTCCAATGGTCCAGCATGTCATGATAGTTTAATATTCATTCATGTTTGTGATGTGCTTCTCCTTTTTGGTATAGCGTCCAGCATACAGTGGAGTTCCACTCGCCCTTAACACCATGTCTGACGAGTCTTCCACTCGCCCTTAACACCATGTCTGACGAGTGTTCCACTCGCCCTTAACACCATGTCTGACGAGGCAAGTGTACGTTCAGTGTTCCACTCGCCCTTAACACCATGTCTGACGAGTCTTCCACTCGCCCTTAACACCATGTCTGATGAGGCAAGTGTACGTTCAGTCTTCCACTCGCCCTTAACACCATGTCTGATGAGGCAAGTGTACGTTCAGTGTTCCACTCGCCCTTAACACCATGTCTGACGAGGCAAGTGTACTCTCAGTGTTTCTGTGCCTTCTTTGCTTTCATTCTCTCGTTTTTTTTCCAGGTTTCCACATTCCATCTCCTTATGGGGGAGTGTTTCCCGCTGCCCACATACACACACACACACACACACACACACACACACACACACACACGTGTGCACTTGTGCAGACTATCAGCAGCCACAACCACCTGCACATGTGCTCTCTTTCTCACACACACACACACACACACGCACACGCACACACACACACTCACACACACAGACTCACACGTTCCCTCTCTTCCAACACATACACTGATGGGGAGTGACATGTTGCGTGTAGTGAGTTTTGCTGTTACTCTGCTGAGTAATGTGACATTTACCACATTTATCCACACTTCCACTCGCTACACATTCCCACCCACATGCACTCCCCCTCACACACACACACACACACTTCCACTCGCTACACACACCCACCCACATGCACTCCTCCTCACAAACACACACACACACACACACACACAAACACACACACTTCCACTCGCTACACACACCCACCCACATGCACTCCTCTTCACAAACACACACACACACACACACACACACAGACACACACACAGACACACACACACACACACAGATACACACACATACAGACACACGCTCACAGAAAATTACATTCTGAAGAACATTGGAGAGATTTCAGTAGGTCCACAATCATTTGAGCATTGCGGGTGATATCGAACGCTTTTCTAAAGGACACTGTGATTGAGATGACTTCTTTAGTCTGTGAACTAGTCTGAAAGCAAAAGTGATAGTCTGCAAATATTGGAGAATGCATGCGTGACCCCATCCCTCCTCTCAGGACCACACAGATCTGAGTTGGATCACACAGATGACTCTTTGGGACACATTGACATGAGTTACTTATCTTGTGCTGAACTGTCTCTGGGATTATTCACCCAACCCTCACCCCCACCCTCACCCTCACCCTCACCCCCACCCCCACCCTCACCCTCACCCTTCCATCTTCTCAGGACACACATGTTTGCTGTGCCAGTGGAAATTGTTACATACACGGCTCTCTGCATGTAACATGACCGGGAGTTCCAAACGCCAGGTTGTATAATAAAACGGACATTTATTAAAGTAGAACAGAAAAGTCAGTGTTATTGTCAGAAATAAAAGTGTAGTGCAAGCGGGTGTCTAAGTAGTGTACATATGTCCAAACAAACAAACATAAACGACGCGTCGAGGAGAGGGATCCTCCTGCACACTGCGCCAAGGCCTTCTTATTGTGGAGCTCATCAAGCCCTCATTCGGCACACCTGCGGGCACCTGCGCAGATTCTGCTACTCAGCTGTGGAAAAAGAGAGCACTGATAGCAGGGGGCGGGGCAGACCAGGCTGGGTCGTGACAAAATGTGGTAATGTTACAAAGACAAAAAAAAAATGTTGCAGTGCAAATGCATGCTGAGAATT
>NC_045164.1:23855966-23940966 GCF_900700415.2 Clupea harengus | reverse complement strand
GAGTATATGCATAGCAACAACATGTCAACAAATGCCAAAATATCTGCTGTTACAGTTCAGAGAAGATGACTAAGGCTGTCATTGGTTCTGTCCTCAGCTATGATAAGGAACGAAGGAGGAACCCATTTTTAAAAAAGAGAGAGAGATGGAGAGAGACAGCTGAGAAATAAACACGTGTGTTGCTTTTGCTTTTGCTTTTTCTACCTCTCCTTCCAAGCACAAACGCCTGTTTTTCTCCACAGAGACAAAGAGAGCCTGTTTCTGTTACATCATTCCCTCTCACATTGAAAGCCATTTATTGAGCGCTTATTTAGTGCTATGGTGTTGTGTGGGAACGCTAAAGTTGAATAGTTTATGTATCGCCTGGCGACCTAGAATCACTGGCGGTCATCCTCCAGTGGGAATTGGAGCCTTTGGATTAACGTGTTTTCGAGAAGGACAAGGAGAAGGAGGGACTTCTCTCTCGTCAATCACTACACTGTTATCAGAGTAAGCCTTAGTCCCAATGATGTCCCATTATTTTCTCTCAAAATTGTTCAATGTCTATGTGAAGCCATACAAACATCATCCGCAAGTGGTTGCGATCACTTTGAACCCAATACTGCCTTTTACTGGTAAGCTGATTTGGAAAAATGTTATTTCGCTTCAGGCTATGCAACAAACACGGTTTACTGGTTGCTATGGTTGCTTAGTTGCTAGCTAACTAAGGACACTTTTAAATAACCTCAAACTGTTTAAATGGCAGTCCCATTTACATGAAATGATAATTATCTAGTCGATGTTAAACAGCTAATAGATCACTGAAAAAGTAGTTTTCAATCAACTCAAACGGTCATTTTAACAAATTTCTATCAGGCTGAAAAGTGTTCAATTATATGTGAATGCTGATTCAGTTAAAATAACAGTTCTGGTTTTACTTGATCTCAGTGTTGCATTTGACACTATAGATCACAGAATACTGCTGGACAAGTTGGAAAATTAGGTATGACTTTCCGGAGCAGTCCTTATGAATCATGGCTGTGACATGTGGTATCCCCCAGGGATCAGTTCTCGGACCTCTACTGAACAGTGGTTACCATAGTTACACAGATATATCTGGCTCTCTCACCAGATGACTACAGTCCAATGGACTCAGTGTGTCAATGCTTAGAGCTAATTATAGAATTGGATGAGCCAAAATTGTATTAAATTAAATAAGGGTAAAACAGACATTATTATGTTTGGCAACAGAGAAGAGAATAAGCATTAGCAAACACCTCGACTCTTGAGCTCTAAAATGCAAAGACCAAGTCTGAAATCTTGATGTTCTTATAGACTCAGATCTCACGTTGGTGTCCAAGAGAAGCTCATTCATGCTTTTATTTCCAGGAGGATGTACTGCTGTAATGGTCTCTAAACTGGTATTCCCCAAAAGACCATTAAACTGCTGCAGCTCATTCAAAATGCTGCTGCTGGAGTTTCATCCAGGGCCAAGAGAACAGAGCACTTCACTCCAGTTCTAAAATCTTTACATTGTCTTCCAGGTACTTACATAATCCATTTTAAAGTGTTGCTGCTAGTCTATAAATCACTGAACGGCTTGGGAATACATCTCTGATATGTTTAAATAATAGAAACCGATTCGGCCTCTTAGATCCATGGACTCCGGTCAGCTAGTAGAGGTAGAGCCAAGTCCAAACATTTAGCTGTTGTGCTGCATGCCACTACAACAAACTGCCAGAAGAAGTGCCCTAAATGTAGCAATTTTTAAATCCTGGTTCTCTTCTCATATGATTGCGCTCTATAACTTGCTCTCTATTCTTACTGCATTTTAGTCTTAATTTAATGATGTTACTTATCTTTTAACTATATACTGTTGTATATATAATTAAATATCCTTTATTTATTTGTATGTACAATCCATTATTTAAGTATAGCACATTGCATTGCCTCACCCTTGGCAATTGCCAACTGTTAAGATGGTTCCCTAAGCTAGAGACCTTGCATGTTTTTCCGTCACATGGAGGTTCACGCTTGTAGCATCCCGTTAAATGCAGTCTTCATTGTTACTTTAACGTTATGTGGGCGACAGTTGTACAGGGGGTAGAGGAGTCGTTTAGTGATCGGAAGGTTGCTAGTTCGATTCCCCACTCCTCCTTACTTAGTGTGTAAGTGTCCTTGAGCAAGACACTGAACCCCTAAAACTTCTCCTGATGTATAAATGCAATTTCCTTGTAAGTCGCTTTGGATAAAAGTGTCTGCTAAATGTAATGTTATGGACGACGGAGTGCTGTTTTTTCCTGATACATTCATTTGTATGTGAAAGGGGTACTTGTGACAGGAAGGGGCACCGCTCACAAAGGTCACATGTGAAATGACTCATAAGCAGCACACTCAAAAGCCAGTTTATGAAAAAAAAAAAACACTAGGCACCTGGGTGTGTGTGTGTGCGTGCGTGCATGCGTGCGTGCGTGTGTGTGTGTGTATGTACATTTGCACATGTGTGTATGTTCTCCTCTGTTCCCTGTACTAGTGACCTTGGCGACTCTCAAAGCTAATGAGTAACATGAATTAATGTCCATCTTGGTACCAGATATATTGGTTTTGCCTAAGCAGGTCCGAGGTCAGCTGTCATTAAAATGATGACAATGGCAATGACAATGACAATGACAATGACCACCACAGCCACAGTGAGCACTGCTGTTATACTGCACCAGAAAACACAAGCTGTTGGCGATGATTAACATCCGCTGAGCATCAGAGTTTTTAATTACCCTACTCCGGCTTAGTTTAGGAATGAACAAGCTTCTTCGCATAACCTGAGTGTAGGTAACTAGATATCATATCTCATGCTCTAATAATGCATCTACACATGAGGAGAGGATAGGGAGTGGTGAGAGGCAGAGAGAGAGAGAGAGAGAGAGAGAGAGAGAGAGAGAGAGAGAGAGAGAGAGAGAGAGGGAGGGAGGGAGGCCGAGAGAGAGAGAGAGAGAGAGAGAGAGAGAGAACACATTTTAAGGAGCATTCAATTGTGCAGGAAAGCAAGAATAATCCTAATTAAAATAATTACAGCATTTCAAGATGGAGATCATAATTAGGCGGAAACAAGCCATTAAGTATTTTTCCTTCTAAATATAACATCTTCAGATGGGGCACGGATTGAAATACAAGGCATTAGGAACGTTCGTAAATAGCACTGTTATAGACTTGCGACACACACAAATACATAACACACACACACACACACACACACACACACACAGACACACACACAGACACACACACAGACACACACACATACACACACACACACACACACACACACACAAACACACACAAACACACAAACCCACAGACAGAACAGAATAGACCAAGGAAACCCGGCACCGTTGCCAAGGCGCCAGGCTGGGGGAAAAGCGGGCATCTGGGCCCCTTCCATGGGCATCTTTTTTTCCCTCTTTAACAACGAGATCAAGAGCATGTTTGGCACGGAACCCAGCCTCCTAAAACACCAGAACCCCACTTGGAATGGCTTGCACAAATCCAGCCATGGAAAAAAACAATAACAAACCCAGCCCCTGTGTGCTGAGCGAAGGAATCTGGGCTCCTTTGTGAAAACACATCTGACACATTAGGCTTTTTTTTTACGAAGCCCACAACACCTATGGGAAAGTCCCGGCGGAGGGGGAGCCTCTTTGGTTTACTGGTCTAACTGAGCTGCTAGAGTATAACACTCCTAGACAGCGCATAGAGTGGAATGTGTATTGGATAAGTATTTAACAGGAAGGTGTGAAAGTTTTCATGATACCAAACGCTTGATAGTCTGTAACCAGTACCAGGGACATTTTCTGGTTCTTGCCATCGGTTCAATACCAAAACCAAATCAGTAATGGCAGGAAACACAATACTGTTAGCTTAGCTGGCTAGCATTAACTTAATAGTAAACATTACAATTACATTACATTAACTTAACAGTAGACATTACAATTACATTACATTACATTAACTTAACAGTAAACATTAGAATTACATTACATTAACTTAACAGTAACATTACAATGTTAATCACTAATACCACCAAGTCTCAGAACAAGGTGAAGCAACAAACTAGGCAGGAACGAGAGTAGCAACAGACCCCTGCTCAACGCGACCTTTCCAGTCGTGCATTCCCAGGTTCTCTACAGTCAGGCAGATAGACAGTACTGTGGTATGTGTGTATACTGACATAACTCACACAGTACAGAGTTCTTCTTCAGTTTTTCATATCAATAAAGAGAATTGATGTCAATCAACACTGGTTTTTTTCCTGTCACTATTAAATGTATTAAAGTGTTATTGGACATTTAATATAACATCACCCCGTTACAGCACCTTCACCTGCCTCCATACGCAAATTCTGTAATTGTACAAAATCAAACTTCATCAATTTTCATTAAATTCATAGTTTATGGTGGTTTAAATGATCCTCCACCATGTCAGGGGTCAATATGTATCACCTGATCATGAAAAGTAGCATAAAAACAATAGGCAGTGTATATAGCTAGTGCTGAGACAGATTGCATGGGAAGATATGATGTGTCTGAAGGGATGTTAGACTAGCTCTCCTATTACAACTCAGGCCTTTGTGTCCTGATGCCTTATGGGTACTGTAGTGTTTGAGGGAGAGGATGGTGGCTCTGGGTGTGGGGCATGCAATCAATCTTCCCTCAGTATCGATAAGTCTTTGCCTGGGCCAACACTTTAGTACTCCCACTATCAATTAAGCTAGCCTTAATTAGCTAATTAATCAATTAAGCTAGCCTTAACTCATTAATTGTCAATGCAGGAGTGGTTGGCCAAAGCACAGCGCAGCTCAGTCAACTAAATTACAGCAGGAAGACAATGGCAGATGAGCGATGGCTTCATCGGCGCAAACAACCAATAACCGGAAGCACAAAATGTTATGGTAGTAATGGAACTCCTGTATAACAGGAGTAGAGTGGGGAAGACCATTCATATGCTTCATGAACAGCCTTATTTAATCAACTTCCAATCGAAAAGAATGGAAAAGCTGGGTGCAGACCAACCGATATGCTACCGGATACCTTGAAGTGCACAATCACCACCGAGACACACTATGGAGCAAACATCTTCCATGTCCAAAAAGCTTAAATATCGTATGCGCTCCACAACAGCACGTGGCATCACTTTGAAATTTGAATTTGAAAGTTAATTTAGGCAATGAACCAAATACTGTTCTTCTCTCTGTAGATATATAATCTTATAATAATTCCAGATATTATACTCCTATACTGCTGTGTAGACAGACAATCCTTTTGCTCTATTTGTTCAAACCAAACACTGTAATAATTACACTCATACCTTTGTTACCATAGAAGGGCTTCAGTTAGGTTCGATTACCAATATCCCTACCCCTAAGCAAACACACACACACACACACACACACACACACACACACACACACACACACACACACAGACACAGACACAGACACAGACACAGACACACAGACACAGACACAGACACACAGACACAGACAAAGATAACTGAGGTTTTTCTGAAGTGCTCAGACAATGCTATGTATTGACAGGGTAAAATCGATGCTATCCCTCTAAAAAGGAAGCCACTACGCTCACCCTTTAGCTCCAGCATCAAGACCATGTGACCTATGAGGTGTGTCCCACTGCAGTCCTCCTCTGTAGCATGCAGCTGAGTCCCTGATGCCCTCAGGGTACTGATTTTTACTCAATGATTGATCAAATTCGCATTAAGTATGCATCGCTCCTATGCTGTATATCGTATTTGCATTTCAGGACTCCAACTCAATACACAATACATTCAAGGATGGGGGAGTGTCAGAGTTAGGTGCGTCCTTACCTGGCTCGGTACAGTTCTTGGGCAGCCGACTTGTCTCCACCGTCGTCTCTGGTATATACGTGAAGGTATCTTCGTATTCTTGCAGTAACCGACGGCTCTCCCAACTCGGACTAACCTTGGGTCCAATGCTGGGTGTGCGGTAACCTACACAGACACGAGAGACAGACGCATGTATGTTAAGGGACTGCTTAATGTGAAACATTTACGCTTGGCACTGTGCTTAAAAGAGCCATTGAGGTGAAATGTCTTAAAATTTCATTCAATAACCACATGTGACACGGGACTTTTGTTGTGGAAAATCCTCTTATATAAAAATACCTATTGAGGGATCAGAAAATGGCATGTCATACTGAATACAAACACAGTCATGTGATCCAGGTAGCATTCATGTCTGATGCCGAAATTCTTTTTTATTGGAAGGAGAATGCTAGTGCTTTTACAAAATGTCTTCGTTTGTTGCCTGTTTAGTGATACCCATGTCAAGTGTGTTCCCCCTACGTACAGACACTGCCAAGTGGCAGACGTAGGGATGTCATATTTGTATCCAAAGTATCTATGGTGATGCAAAGTGGCATTTACTCATTAACTAATCAACTGTTATATGCTCATATACTCATCAACTGTTGTACACTCATATACTCATCAACTAAACATCTGTTTTCACATGTGCACATCACATTTTCTTTACAGATATGAGAAGTGTGAGAGGCTTCCATACTAAATTCTAAATACTAAATCCGTTGTGAAATCATCACTCCAATCTTGCAACAGACTGTGTGATTCTAGTTGATGGCGTTCCTGTTTAATAATGTGCTTGTTAAGTGGTCAATGGCCACGGAGGGCAAAGGCCATGGCATAACACACACACACACACACACACACACACACACACACACACACACACACCTGAAGAAAGGCTCTTTGGTCCTCTGGAACCCTGACAGATTCTACTTGAAACCTTTTCAAAAAGGTCTTGGTAGAATCCCTGGGTTATTATTATAATATTCCTAAAGGCTGTTTAAATTGTGTCTATGAAATAACTCCATCAGCTCTCAGCTTCACCAGTTCGAGTAGAAAGTTATATAATTCATGTACAACCTTTAAAGGCATTTCTGTTGAGTTCAGAATGCACGCGAAAATAACTGGGGAAAAAAAAAACACAAAACAGAGACCAAGCGAATCACAGAAAAGCTAGGCATTCAGCTGCAAGAGAGTAATATTTATAGTTGACAATTTCACATGGCTTCAGTGGCCTTTCAGAGAGATTTTTGAATGTAACATTAAATAGAAAATGCTAATCAGCTTTCAGCCATTGCAAGCATTCTCAACGCTCAAGAGCGGAGCACCACTATTGGGGCTAAACATTGGCCTCGGTCGCCGGATTAGATAACACTCTTCACACTCCCATTCAGCGTGGCGTTAAGCATCGCATCGGCTCCTCTCTTTTCACATGGTGCTCACAAGGACACCGGCAGCCCAGCCCAGAATGTTTTAAACAGCGTTAAAACCTCACACACACATGCTCTCACACACACACACACACAGCAGTAACAGGCGGCGGGTCGCTCTCGTCTGGGAATATTCATGAGGCCCGTCTGTTGCGCGAGGGGCTCGGCGCTGACGGTGCGGCGGCACAATCGCGGGGCCGGCGCGAGCGGGCCGAGCGGTGGGATGATGACCGCGGCCACACACAGCGGGGGCCCCTGCCTCTCCGCTGCGTCTCACAAGTGGCCGATTATTCTGGCAGCACTGCCATCTGGGTCACTGTGTCCTCGAGCGCCTCTCCATAGTACACCCCACCTCCCCCCACACACACACAGAGACGCGCACACACACGCACACACACACACACAGACACACACACACACACACACACACACACACACACACACACACACACACACACAGACACACACACTCCCCTGCCAGCTCATCACAGCTCCTCTCATCATCAGGCAGTCACTATGCAAAGGCCTTCCTCCTTGTTGCCCTCCACCCAACCCCCCCCCCCACGTCAGTTCCACTGAGCTAAAAATATGACTTCTATTTTTATCCAACGTAAGGGAAAAGAAACACAATTACCATCCCCCTTGCTGCAGATGAAGAAAAACATACTTATGACATGCGCCAAGGGATGATGACATCAAGACCCCCGCTCTCCTTTTCTCTAGCTTTTCCTCTCCTCTCTCTCTCTCTCTCTCTCTCTCTCTCTCTCTCTCTCTCTCGTCCTTGGTATGACCTCCAGTGTTCATTTTGGTGGATGGAGGAGAGGACAGAGGAAAAGAATAGGGCAGGGTGAAAATGTACCGAAACTGTCATCTCCAACCTTGTACCAAATCATTTTAATAAATTAGGTATATTTTAGATTGTGACTGTTTGTTTGAATGCCAAATTATGGAGAACATATACAACATAGATTTTCCTAAATGTCAAATGTTATAATCAGTTTCAGTAACGATGTCCTTTAAACAGATTGTGATATTCCCCGGAGATGTATTGTCCCGTTGGCATTTACTGAAGTGGCATTTTCCAATTTGTCAATCCAAGAGAAATTATTGTGGATTTATTCCCACCAAGGTAAATCTGTGAAATGACTGGGATATTTATTTGAGGTCATATCGCACAGCTCTGAAAGAGAATACAGGCTGCCACAAGTGTTGGTGACCGTCACCTCTCCTGTTCTCATACATGCTCTTCTCCAGTGACACTGAACCAGAGGAATGGATGCTAAAAAACAAGTCTTCTGACATCTTGACAGGCTGGGGTCAGGCATCCTCCCAGACAGAAGATGGAAGTGTTAGATGTTAGCCGTTACGTTACGTTACGTTAAGTTAACCACTGCTGCAGATAATACTCTATCTCTTTGTGGTCTTACCAAGCATCATAGCTGAGCAGAGGAGGCAGAGATGTGGCATTTTGTCTATGTGTGTATGTGTGTGTGTTTGTGTGTGTGTGTGTGTGTGTGTGTGCGTGCCTGCATGCGTGTGTGTGCAGTACATGTTCATCGATGTTGTTGATTGGTGGCTTGTTTGAATGTTTGCTGTGTGCGTATGTGCAAGCATCTGCATGGACACTGTCTATGTATCCCAGTAAATATGTGTGCGTATACATGTTTTGGGTTGGGTTCTGTCAGACCTGGAACGAGCCTGTGAATATGTGTGCATATACATGTTTTGGGTTGGGTTCTGTGAAACCCAGAATGAGTCTGTGAGTATGTGTGCATATTCATGTTTTGGGTTGGGTTCTGTCAGCGAGCCTGTGAACGAGCCTGTGAATATGTGTGCGTATACATGTTTTGGGTTGGGTTCTGTGAGACCTGGAATGGCTCAGCGGAGGACAGAACTACAGTAAGTACTGAAAGAACCCCCCCCCCCCCCCGTTCTCTGCCTTCCTCTTCCCCTCCTCTCCTCTCCCTCGCTCTCTTCTCTCCTCTCCTCTCTTCTCCCCTCCTCTCCTCTTCCCCTCCTCTCCTCCTCTCCCTCTCTCTCTCTCCTCTCCTCTCCTCTCCCCTCCCCTCCCCTCCCCTCCCCTCTCCTCCCCTCCCCTCTTCTATCTCCTCTCCTCAGTGGCAAGAGTGACGGAGACTGCCCCTGCTTGGAGACATGTGTCCAATTAGGCATGCAGCGCAGCCCCCGCGTGCTACAGCATGTTGAGAGAAGAGAGAGAGATCTATCTATCTATCTCTCTTGCTCTCTTTCTCTCTCTCTCTCTCTCTGCCTCCCTCTCTCCTTCCTCACTGTGCCCGCACTCTTGCAGAGGGATGACAAATCTACTGCAGACATCATGTGGGCTTCTGACGTTATGTTGTAACAGCATTATCTGTTCAATGATGCGAAGATGCTCAGAAGACACACTACACACTGTTTATTAGTGTGCATGTGTGTGTGTGTGTGAGTGTGTGTGTGTGTGGGGGGTTTCTATGGAGATCTGACATAACAGCTCAGATGACAGAGGACCAATGATGTAAGACCCTGTTAAACAAAGACTGAGGCAGACAGATAGCCCTGAAAATGATGTCACAACAAGGTTGTACACAGAGATTTTTAACATAGGTGACTAGCAGAGAGGCTAGCAGGTAGCTAACGGGTTTCTCCTTCAACGTCTGCTGAACGCACACAACAACGCAGATAACACTGGTGGTGATTGGATGAAGGCTACAGAAAATGATACAGTTTTGTTTCTCATTCTTAAATGGGACAAAGCTCTGAAGGGCGGCAAAAGACCCACTTCCCCAAATGTAGCACAAAGAACCATATACCGACAACACTAGTATAAATACTAACAACACTGCTGCACAGAAATAATCAACAATACAGGTGATTTCCCTGAGGTAAAAAATAGATATTGCAAAAAACCTGCATTACTTTTCTAGCCCTCTCTCTGTCTCTCTCTGTCTCTCTCTGAGTACTATAATCATCAATATGGTGAATTAAGAAAGGCGAAGCATGTCTAAAATAAATAACGTAAACTTTGATGACAAAAATAAATGTATTTGTTAATATTATGCAACTTCATACATATTTGACCCCAAAACAGAAATAGTCAGTTGGTTGACAGAGTATTTATATCTCCTTGGTTTCTGGAGCTTTCAGGAAGCATGCACATATGTTTATAAAAACATCAGTAACAACATAAGAAAATAAACAATTATTCAGTTTACAGTGCAGGGACTTATTTGAGTTAGTCACTGCACATGCAGTCTCTTTTTAGCAAATGAGAAGCCTGAACATATTCACATCCAGACCTCATAGAACTGTATAGTTCTACACCCCAATGAACTGTATAGGTGTGAACACCCCAATTAACTGTATAGTTCTACACCCCAATGGCTCCACAGGAGAGCCGCTGCAGTAGGCGCTTGGCCCAGCTCCCAACCGACGCACTGTGCTGGAAGAAAGACCTTGTTTCAACACGCTTTCATACATGGCACTCAACTAATGATGCATGCCCGTGGCTATGGGGTCACAGTCAACAGCAGAGAGATCTCATGTTCAGACCTGGCAGTGGCGGCAGCAGCAGCTCAATGGCCCAGTGGCTGAACACACGACACATGTGCTAGGATGTCCCAGTTTGCAAATGGGAAAGCTGAGCAATGAAGGGGATTACCACCAGTCCCGCACAATGGCGAGTCTCTCCGACCTCACCCCCATACTGTCAACGCCGCGGTAAATTTAGCCCCCCCATCCATCCAGCACTGCCTAACGTTAATCACCCAGTTCATCTTCATTAGCAAGTTGAGCGAGGCACTGGATGGGAAAAGGACAAAGAGGGGAGAGGAGCGGCGTTGTAGACCCCTGAACACCTGTCCTCCGTGGAGAGCTGAAACCAGGTATGCACACCTTCCCTCCCCTCTCTCACAATGATGGGTGATGTCAGCAGATCTCTCAAAATCAATAATCAATAATGAATTTGAATCCTTTGAATTCAGCTGAGCGAAGCTGCTAGGATTGACTAAAACTAGAATGAATGCCCCTTAAACAGACACGGTGACCCGCTTTCGAGGGGTTAATGACCTCACTCTCCAGTCTCTTGATTAAACTGTATCTCTGGTGGTTTATTACGAAGATCAATAGAGTCTATTTTTAAAAGTGCGTGAATGGAGTATCAGTAATTGCTCGTTTATGAATGTGACGGGCATCTTAATAAGCTCATTAGCGCCCGGTGCGCCAAACCTCCCACTGTGAGTGTGTGCTGTCAACTTGGATGACGGAAAGACATTTGCCTCTTCAGGGCCATCAAAAAGAGGGCAGTCCAAGCACGGGCTTTGAGGCCAGGGAGTTATCCCAGCAGGAGGTCATATCGGTCAAAAGCGCCCCTTCGATTCCCCTTCTCGGGTCTCTGTCATACTAGGCAAGAGAAGATTCGGGGTCGGCCCAAAAGAGAGTCACGACTTCAGGTCAGGATGTAACTTATGTGCTGACATGTTAGCACGTTGATTGTAGCAAACAATATGATTCGAATCATTGTTAGACACAGTGAGTCAGTCCATTTTAGGAGTTAAAGCACCGTGGTCACATACTGAACAGGCTATGATTTCAGTTATTTTGGCAAATAGGCTACAGTAATCAAATTAGCTGTGCCAAAATAATCAAAATGATGTCAGCTTGTTGAAGCCAGGGAGCAAAGGCCAGAGAAAGGCATGATGTTCTAGTGTTTGCTTGACTGCAGAGCGGCTGGACTCGTTTCTCAAACGATAACAAGTGCACAGACAATATCAGGCTTTCAGACCTGTGACAAAAAACATTGCTTTGTCTTTCAATCACAAATTACTTAAGTTACCCGCTCGAAAAAAAAAACACTGCCTCAAAATGGCAGAAAAGCATTCCACTTTTCTGTGCAGATGGCTTACATTACCAGGCTGAAAGAGCCCTGGCTTGATGTTAAAAACATAACTTAAAGATGTCTGCATAACACCAGACGACTCCAAGTTAACACCACCATTTGGAGTCCACTCAAACAGCAATGGCAACCAAGCACAGAGCTCTGACAAGCTTGCGATTCAAAGCAAATCATGCTAATTAAACGATTGCGAAGAACCAGAATTGCTGGCCTGGGTAATAGAGTGTCATCCCACATTTGGCACCAAGCTAAGGGGCTTGCGAGTGGAGCTCTCAGATATTCCAGTTTTTTGGATGCTAATTTGCCAGGCTGAACTCTCCTGACCTTTCAGAAGTAACAGGAGGAGAGGAGAAAAACAGAGGGGAAAGCTACAGGCATCACGAAGAGGAGCGGAGCTTCCATCCCCCGCGGAGGGAATACGTTTGAGCACAGCCCTCACTCGCAGGTTTAGTGATAAAACCCTACCCTAGCCTCAAATGAGTTCTGACTGCGGCTTTATGTAATCAGACAGTCTATCAAATAACTGCTTACATAAATGCCGCTTCGGTCAAAAGATTAGAGGTTTGAAACGTATTATTCTCCCGTCGCAGATTTTAATATCTCAAGCATATTTGTCTTTTTTTCCCCCCCGACACAAAGCTTTGGTTATACACAGTTTAAAAGTAGCCGCGTCTGAAACCTGCCAAACAAAAAGCCTCACCAGTCTTCACAGCTGGATAGCAATATCCCTTCCGCTTCTTCTTTTCAACAGCAAACATGCAGAGCAATATCCACCGAAGCTATTAAAGGGCTAATTAGTTCCCGTGCCCTACTTCGTACAGGTAGCAGGTGTCTCGACCCAGTTAGTACTGTTAATGTGAGCAGAGGTGACTTATGAAGCACTCAGCAATACTGTAGGTTCAGAGTACTGTGGATACTATAAGGTGTCCATCTTGTCCTTTTTTGCGTGTCTCTGATAACCATGTAAAAGCAATCACTATAGAAAAAGAATTATGATATATAGAGTACAGGCAGAAAACTAACTGATAGATAGATAGATAGATGGATACTTTATTAATCCCGAGGGAAATTTAGGAAATTAGGAAATGACTGTATCTAATAATCTAAACAGGTTCAGAGTACTGTGGATACTATAAGGTGTCCATCTTGTCCTTTTTTCAATAGGCTCAGAGTACTGTGGATACTATAAGGTGTCCATCTTGTCCTTTTTTCAATAGGTTCAGAGTACTGTGGATACTATAAGGTGTCCATCTCGTCCTTTTTTGCGTGTCTCTGACAACCATGTAAAAGCAATCACTATAGAAAAAGAATTATGATATATAGAGTACAGGCAGAAAACTCCACTCCTATATCGTGTTATAAAATAATAAATAATGACTGTATCTAATAATCTAAACAGGTTCTCTCTGGCCAACACAAAGCCTGTCCACACTGCTCCACACATGATGGGCAGCATTACAAGACCATGACCTGGGTCTGCCAATCCTGTTCCAAACTGAACAACTTGTGAAGCTGGAATTCTACGTTTATCAGGTCTATTGTACATGGGGAAGAACCTGATAATCCTAAAGTAGCCGCTCTGTCTGTGAATCCAATCTAAATGCCCCAATATCACTGCAAACAACCTGGTCCTACAACGTCAAGCTATCTGCCATCAGACCGCTATCATTCATTCCATCATTTGCCTCTGAGGCAACTGGTGTCTACAGCTCATGTGGTAGGCCATAGGCTAGTCTTTGCCAGACCAGGTTGTTCAGTGTCAGTGGGTGGGATCAGCGTTTGGATTCAGCAGGAAAGCATTAAGTAAACTGGCAAACCCCGTCTGCTGTTGAGTCTTAGTATCAGATTTGCAAAAGAACATGGAGTGCTGTTCTCCATCCCTACACTTCCCACTCCAGGCATCCGTCTGGCCCTCCTCCAGCCCCCACCCTAGTTGGCCATGGCCTCCTCCAGCAGCAGGTCGGGGTCAGCAAGGGGTTGCATTGGATTTACTCCACGAGGACCTCCATCCCCGCTCCCAAAGCATTTAAGGGCTTTCTCCTACTTCGTAAACCCCAAGCAATCTCGCGTTGCGTGTTTGCGGGCCTGACATCCGCTCGTCCTCACACTTCCCTCTCGTGTGTGTGTGTGTGTGTGTGTGGAGGGTTGGGGTGGGGGGTGGGGGGTGGGGAGATGGTGGCATGTCATAAATCACACACACCTAATGAGGACATTTAGGGTGGGCTATATATGGAGGAGAGGAAAGGTATGTAGGGCGGGCTCTCCTCCTCTGAATTAATGACCTGCGCTCTCTCTCCTTCCATTTCTTTCTTTCTCTAACATCCCGGCAACCACAATGGATAATGCCAGGCTAGAACTTAAAAGAAAGAGGCACCAGAGTGAGAACAATCCCTCTCTCTCTCTCTCTCTCTCTCTCTCTCTCTCACCCCATCATATGCCTGTGGCATGTTGCTGTACCCCTCTGCACATCCAGCCCACCCTGACTCCTGTGGGTACCAGAATAGGCCTCTGCTTTAGAAAAGGCTTCTCAATTAATTAGGCAGACTCTATTCAAGGGGAATTGGGCCAGAAATACTCCAAGGTGTAATTATTGAGGTGTGTTTATATCCCTGCACTATTCACATATTGACTAACTGACCTATGAATAAATGTATCTATCAAATATCCTAACGTTAGGGAGGAAGTGTTCTTCCCAACTCATGGCCAAAATAAAGCACAAACACACACACACACACACACACACACACACGAACCATAAACCATCTGAATCAGATGAAAAAAATCTCCCCTTTTGCCATATGTGAACATTCAGGAGAAACGGGCATATTTACATGAAAGGCCCTGGCCCTTAAAATTTTTTTTTTTTTTATTGCTTAATATTTACTAAACATGATCACCGCAGGCAGTAAGTTCAACCTCAGTGTTCACGTCCTTTGCCATGGATCATTGATCCCTGTGCACTAATGTGTGCTGGTACCCAAAACCTCCCAGTGGACGTCTGCTCCATCCCTTCTCCTTCTCTCTCTTCTTCTGTCTCTTTCTTTCCCCCTCTCTGTATCGCTTGCACACACACACAAACACACACACACACACACACACTGGGATCCATATGTTTGGTAAGGCATCATGACTGTTCAAACAGGACAGAAAACAGAAAACACTCTTGGTCCGTTTTACGTTTTTGATAGAAGAAAAGATAAGCTGGTCTCATATATGGTGGTGATGCTATAGATTTGTGGTTGTATCACAAACCACAACTTAGACGTATCTGATTAAAGTCTCCATGGCATACTGGACTCGCAAAAGCTCATGTATTTTGTGCAGCCGAAAAGAGAAAAGAAGGACTAACTGGTCCTGTATGAAGGGATTTGATGCATTCCTCTTTCATTTATTTAACGGTGACATTTCACAGATCCCTTTTTCATTCCCAGAGTTTTTATGTCATGAACACAGTCCAGCTGCAGTCCATAACCAACTATGGTAAGAAATGCTGATTGTAATCATAGAATAAAACTGATTTAACTGACAGCTGAATTTAATTGGCCATAAACATGACTAAGTTTCATATGTCTTTTTTTTAAAAGTTTTTTTCCATGTCTATGTAGCTGAAGAATGAAATCAGAGAGGATGTAGGCCTATTTGTTGAACACAATTTACAGGATGGGTTAAATGTACCGCATGTTGTCCATTTTGAGTGTTTGTCTCACCACCATGGCTTTGGCAATGCAGTGTCTGGAATGAAATGAACAGAATGAAGGCAAGATAAGGACTTTACAGACGAGCAACAGACTGGTTGGTAATAGGGGCAGATTGACTCAGTTGTAAAACTCTTGCAGTAATGTTTGCCTTCCCCCAGTGCAGAGTGACAGTGAGCATCTGCATCCAAACAGCACAGCCACTAAATACCTGTGATGTCGAGGACAATGGTATGCTACCAGTTTAGGGGCAGATAACTGTGATTGTTGCTATGGGGACAAGCAAACAGAACGCACACGTGTCTCCCATCAATTTGACCCAACAGCAGCACCCTCCACCTGTTCCTTGTTGCTGAATGTATCATCATCATCCAAACTCAAGAAATCTCTGCAAACCCTCTGTTGTTCATTGGCCGACAAACACCATAGCACTTTCTTTACGAGTTCACTGCATGCACTGTCTCCTGAACCTCAAACACTGGTGCTGGTTTCTATGGGCCTGTGTTAGTCCTTACTGGTGCTGGTTTCTATGGGCCTGTGTTAGTCCTTACTGGTGCTGGTTCTATGGGCCTGTGTTAGTCCTTACTGGTGCTGGTTCTATGGGCCTGTCTCCTGAACCTCAAACACTGGTGCTGGTTTCTATGGGCCTGTGTTTGTCCTTACTGGTGCTGGTTTCTATGGGCCTGTGTTAGTCCTTACTGGTGCTGGTTTCTATGGGCCTGTCTCCTGAACCTCAAACACTGGTGCTGGTTTCTATGGGCCTGTGTTTGTCCTTACTGGTGCTGGTTTCTATGGGCCTGTCTCCTGAACCTCAAACACTGGTGCTGGTTTCTATGGGCCTGTGTTTGTCCTTACTGGTGCTGGTTTCTATGGGCCTGTGTTAGTCCCTACTGGCGCTGGTTCTATGGGCCTGTCTCCTGAACCTCAAACACTGATGCTGGTTCTATGGGCCTGTGTTAGTCCTTTCACAGGGCCATGTTTCAAAGAGAACTTTAGACAGTTTTGGCAATGATAGAGGCCAGCTGATGATGGGGAATGGGTCCATGCAGTAAAGTAACCCTATGGATCAACGCTTCATAATCTTCATCGTAGCTGTACCTCCCGGGTTGCAGCAACCCACGCTAGTTTACAACACCAACGGCAGAAATCTACCTAAATTAAAAAAGAACACACATCATTTTTGGATACCCTCCTTCAATATGAGTCACAATTAAACTGTGGGGCTGGTGATTTCTCACTGCCGTGCTGAGAGAATAGACTGTCGATCCAAACTCCCATTTATTTGTCCAATAGAGAATAAAGCTGAAAAGGCCATCCATCTGGGAAGGGCTCGCTGTCACCGCTCCGGCGCTGTGTGCTGTAAAACTAGCTCAAATAATGAAGCGCGCTGCTACTCAGCCAGGGTGAGCAAGAAAGGGGCCGGTGCAGATGATAAATGAGATATCTCTATCTCTATCTCTATCTCTCCCTCTCTATCTCTATCTCTATCTCTCTCTCTCTCTCTCCCTCTCTCCCTCTCTCCCTCTCTCTCTCTCTCTCTCTCACACACACACACACACACACACACACACACAAGAGAGAGACAGAGAGCGCTGCAGGGGACCACGCAGTGTTGTTGGTTAAATCCTCACCTCAGCAAAGTGGAGGTGTTCCTCGAACTTGTTACTCCAGAGGGAATCCCGCTCGCCACCCTCCTCTTCTTTTTATCAGGTAAACAAAAACATTCCTATCTCTGACTCAGGCCTCAGGTAAACAAAAACATTCCTATCTCTGACTCAGGCCTCAGACAAACAAGGAGGTTGTCTCCCATTTCATTCACTCTTCTCCTCAGTCCACCTGTCTCTTCAAGAAAAGCTGACCCCATTCATTAACGGGTTTAACAACGCTAACAGGTAAAACCACTAGCAAGGATTTTCCATGGAGTCCAACTATTGACAACAGGAAGATTTGCTTGGACGAAGCCCAGGGGCCAGTACTACAGCTATCACAGAGATGGACTAGAGCGCCAAGCAATGGAAATACAAACAGATAGAGACATTGGAAGTGTTTGGTCTTTTAAGATTCATGCACAGCTTAATTAAGTTAACACCAAACACATTCACATCACTCACTCTTCCAATCAATCTGGGCTAAAGAGTGATCACACACACCTTTGTCACTCCCCTGTATTCACTTTTCATCACATTATTTATTTTTCTATCTTTCCGGAAAAATCTGTTTGCAGTGAAGTGTGTTATGATCCATATTGCTCCCAGTGGGGTTAAAAATGAGCTGAAAGTAGTCCCAGGAGACAGAATTATATCAGGTCCACATCAAACTGTCCTGACAGACGATTATACTTTAGTAGCGTTGATGAGCAAGCATTCACACAGACTTTAAAATATCCCAAGCACAACTCCTCATCAGAAACTCTTTGCTATGAGAATATGATTTTTGTCATTAGCCCACACAAGCAATAATATCAGAGTCAGTTTTTTTGGAAAAGAAGTTGCCGAAAGATTGAAAGATGTGACATGTTTTCGAGCTTGTTGAATGTGCTGGTGGGCTCTGGGATCATTCATGCGAAGCAAGTGACAAGTAAGGCCTTAAAGGAATATACTTTTATATATAAATCATCCCAGACTACAATATGACATAGACCAATAAGGTTAAGTAAGCGAAAATTCTCCATCAACACTTGTCAGTTCATGTATGTATGAAACTTATGGATCTAAAACGGTTCACTCCTTTCAGAGACAATTCTTCAGTCTGCACATTTAATTACTGGATAACTTGAAGTGGCTCAACTGGCTTCGTTCATGTGTTTATCAAATGTACTGCCACCTACGTAACATGTCATTGTGTTGCCTCATTCCTTCAGCCTAAAACACAGCCTACCCAGGGAGGACCATGCGAAACTCACGCAAAAACACAAGATAACCAGGCTAACTTCCGACATGTACCATGGAAGCTCTGCTGCACTTTCGTGTCAGACTTTATTAGGCTCTGACCATTCGGTGTCAGTGTGGACTCACCAGAGTTTTCGGCGAAATGCGACAAACCGGACACCACCATAACCAAAAGCCCCATGAAGCACATCTGTCCAACGAACAACTCCTTTCGCCGTTTCCTTCTCGCTTTGATCTTCTTCTGGCTGAGCATCACTTGCAGCGGGCAACTCTGGACCCCGGCAGACTCCGGCATCCAGCCAACGATAACCCCATCCATTTCGAAACCTCGACAGCGAGAGTGCCCGACGTTAGAGAATTGTGTGGATAGTGCAAAAGAGATTCTTGGGATCGGGGTGGCGGAGAGAACGATGGGGAAAGTTTAGACAAGGAAGAGGTGTTTTTGACAGTGTTCACGCGCAGCTGTTGAGGGCTTCGCTTTGTGTTAAAGCTGTTTGATTCTATATTATTTCAAATCCCGATGACGCGAAATATAGATATCGCGAAAGAAAGAAGCGCTCCATTTGATTGCGTCTCCTCGGTACCGATTGTTGCAGACCACGATTGGTAGTGGGCTAGATGATGTTGGAGAGTGAACGGCAGTGGGAGGGCTGAGCATAGGGGAGTGAGCAAAAGAGGGGGGGCCTTAATACAGCTTGATACAGTGCAGCTGCTCGGTGGTGAAATACCTTTCCCTAACATTATGGAGGGGGTGGTGAAGAGGAGGGGCTTTTTACAAAGATTTTTCAAGCAAAGCAGCTCTATGTGGCCAGAAAATAGCCTATTTGCTCAATGCCGCCACCTGTTGGATTGACCTGTTGGTTGCATAAAGTTGTCGATGGCATCAGCTAAGGCATGTGACAGGTGAAGATCCACCGTATTCTTTTTTTTCCTATACTTGATCGACAGTACAACGCACTATAAATGAGCATTTTTTTTCTCGGGTGATTATTTAGGCTGTTATGACTCTTCTGAAGGCCATTGAATCTAAATTGTGGTGTGGTGAAACTCTAACGCGTAAAAGTCGGCAACAGGAAGTATTTTCTTTATAAAATTATATTTTGTATAGATGTATATTGTTAGTTCACTGTTTACTGTAGACGAAAAAAAATAGAACCTTCTAATAACTGATACGCACTATTGAAGACATAACAGTGAAACACCTGGCATATTTATGAATAAATATATTTTAAATAGCGTTCCTGTAGGCCGTGCTTTTTTGGGAAACTGTCTTCCTTGCTGTTGTAATTTGTTGTTTTTCTTTCTGATCTAAGCAGCCAACTGGTTTGAGGAGCAGAAAGACCGATTTTAATGGGAGCTTACCGCTGGAGATAAGCCATATAGTAATATAGGATATATAAAGGAACAAATTGCGTTTTCCTAAATCTAGACGACTGGGATGTCAGTAGCCTATTTTCCCCAAATAGTGAGAGAGTGAACAAGCTGTGGTAGGCTACAGGGTTAACTAACCTTAACAATTATTTGTCACAAATGATCTGGATATATAGGTACCACGAATTACTGAATTACTGTTTTCTGTATTTTTCTAGGTGTTAAGGGTACAATTTTAAAAGGTTTTGAAAGTTTGTGGAGAGCAAATATCTCATGTGTTCATTTCCATGCTGGTTTACAACCAAGACGGTCAAAAGGTACAGTAGTTTTAGTGTAAGGATCCCATTCATATTGTGGTAATTGTGTCAGGGATGGAAAGCCACCACACACAGAAGGGCGTAGCAATAGAATGACTGATCAATCTAGAACAGAGGTAGTGCTTGAGTGGAGAGCGACAGAAAGAGAAAGAGATTAAAGACGGTGCTCAGAGACTCCAAGAGCCAGGGGCACATGCTGACAGATTGGGTTTAATCTCTGTTCAGGGAAGAGACACTTGGTTAAGATTCAGGACATCAAAACATAAAAAAACAATGACTCGGCTGGGTTGTGTTCTCGTTAAGGGTTTTTCTTTTTTCTTCTTTTTCTTTTCTCCTACAGTACACTGTAGCCTGATTAAACAGACATGGGTAGGATGGGGAACAGATTTGCAATTGTTGATTCTCTCAAAATAAATGGCGCTCACCTATTTGGCATTTGTAGTGACACTCTCTGATCACAGGCTGATAGGGCCTAGCCAAATGAGCCCTTCATTATATCTCCCACTGAACAGTCACACTGTGGCTCACTTCCCCTGGTGTTTCTTTCGAAAACCACAGTCTTAAATAGGGAACATAGAATGATCTTGATGACCTATCAAGGCTCAGCCTCATTGTCTCCTGTACAAGTACCTGACGTTAGCATACTTAATTCAGTTTGTGAGAGTCTGTATTCAGTAATCAGTGTGGAAGATTCTCTTTTCATATGTGTTCATATATACAGTATATTGCAGGTAGAGGCTATACTCTTACAATGACTGCTGGCGGAGGTTGGAATAAAGTTCTACCGCCAATAACATCAATGTTGAAGATATGTTGTAAATAGGGAGTATGTTAGCGTCACATCTGGTCTCAAACTCTCTTTTTCAAATGTTGGTGCTTGATAGGGGTTGGGCTTTATGTAATGTAATGTAATGTAATGTAATGTAAAGGACATGTTGTGGCCTCAGACATGCAATAGGGGCACCACTATGGGTATAGCAGCTTCAAAATGTTGATATAAATTGGAACTTAAGTTATCATATTAGTTACCAGAAAATGTCACAAGTGGTCTGGATAGGTAGGGTCTGCATTATCAAAGCCTGACTTTGTGCTTGGGGTACGCAAGAACTCATTTAAAAAGTGATTCTGGAAAAAAAAAATCAACATCTGTGGAAAGTAATCAAATCATTCCATTTCCAATTGCCGTTAACTTATCTGTAATCTAATTTTTGAGCCACTATACAAATACAATTTTTTTTGTGGTTGTTTTGTGGTTGTCCAGCCCTGGCAGTCAGTATTGGACCGTGAATCTGTTCAGGCCCGCATGAATGCCATGGATGATAATTACTGGAAGTTTCTTATCAGGCTATTAGCTCTAGATTAAATATTAACATAAAGGCTCTTGTGATTGAGTGACTTGCAGCAGACGTGCTGAGCTCATAGGCCATACGGTCCTTAACAATAAATGTACAAATAACCAATTTCTGATTCTGATTCATTTTCTGATTCTTTTCTGAAATCCCACAAGCTACCAAACAAAGTACGTAAACTAGATAAGACATTATAGTTACTGTAAGTGAAAAGATGGGATGTGTCAAAAACTTCACATACACACAAACCTCACAAACAAAATACTTGAACTTGATGCAGACATCGTCAGGGAACCAGTGAAGAGTAACCAGTAATGGAAGATTTAGCAAAGTTCTTTCAAGAAGACTTAAATGCCACATCATGTATTCCTTCATGTATTCATTCATTCATGTATTTACTGGCTACACTTGTATTAAATAGGCTCTTAACCAACACCAGCCTAGACCTGTCAGTGTGCCGGCTGAGTGATTTAACTGGTTTAACTGACTCGCCTCTATTTTCCATTTTGGATTAAATTGTTATAGTTATTGTAGTCATTAATAATAAAAAGCACAGACAGGTGGAGCACATGATGGAGGAAGAGCGTGACAGGTGGAGCACATGATGGAGGAAGAGCCTGATAGGTGGAGCACATGATGGAGGAAGAGCCTGATAGGTGAAGCACATCATGGAGGAAGACTAAGGAGAGTGCCTGTTCACAGAGGCAGAGGAAATGATGATTAAGCGTGGTGTTGGTTAGTGCTAAGCTTTAGGTAAAATGTCCATGTGTACACTTTGGCATGTTATAGTTCAGATAAAAATAAATCGCTTGAGCATTGTAGTTATGTTCATTTTACATAATTAAGCACACTGTCACAAACTTCCTCTGAAGAGAAAGCAATTTTGCCAGATAAATTGTGTTTTGTGGTTATTTTTGGTCAATTTATTTCAAATTTCCTCATGATCAACAATGGTATAATGGTACATTCTGAACATGATTGTGAAGGGCTCAAGCTGATGCATTTCAGTGCTGTGCAATGGAAACACTTCATATGTGGGGATATGTGTCATGATATGTCCTTTATAGGAAGATATTTTTTATATATATATTAATTTAATATTACTTCTTTTTTCATAAGCATTACAGTAACATTTGCTTTACTGTTTGCCATTAGCTTCAGGCTACTGTTGACGTTTGGTTCTTATCAGTAGTGCAGTCTCTGGTCCATGTTACAGTGTTTTTGAACATTGGACCTCTAAACAAACACATTTTTACCAGAATTGAGCCTCAGCCTGCCATGACGTGACATATTTGGCCAAGGTATGATTGCAATTTCCAAGCTGCAGCATGTTTTAACGTTATAGCTGCAATTAATAATGGATTTTATTTATATAGCACACTTTAAAATACTTGTACAATGAAATCTCAAGGTGCTGTGCTTTTAAGGGTAAATCAATCAAATGATCAATTCCCATTACCTTACATGTACACCATACTCAACTATGCATGCGTTTTACAGATTTTCACTGATTACATTATTAAATGCAAAATAGTAGTGCATGGCTGAAACATTACTCTCTGGAAGAGGAAACTATAGATGGTGATGCTGTGGTTGTGTTCATATGCCCAACCATGAGACAAACCAGGTCCAAGTCTGAAATATGTATAAGTTAATATGTACATTTAAATAGTGTGCATTTCCACTGACCTTTCAAGAAGCATTATGGAGCTTGGATCTATTATCTCCACCCGGCCGACCTCAAGCAGATGGGTTCCCCCTTATGTGCCGTGGTTCTGCTTAAGGTTCCTTCCTAACTAACAGGGAGTTTTTTTCTTGCCCGTGTTGCCATTGTGCTTGCACTAAGGGGGTTTCAGGCTCTGGGCTCTGTAAAGCGCCTAGAGACAATTGTATTGTTATGGCGCTATATAAATAAAATTGAATTGAATTTAATTGAATTGAATCTAAAACTAGCACGCTACCTACATGAAAAGCATGCAAACACCAACAACAGTCCATCTGGCACTGATAAAAGCGTTTTAACATGCCAACTGGTGTCTTTTGGCGATATTGGTGGGGATATTCTGCTGTGAAGGCTTTTGTTATATTTTCATGGGTGGGTTTATCTGTCCTTCACATGACCAAATGCCATTAAATCACATTTCATTTGAAAATGACACCAAAAGTAGTTACTCATAAAAACATTTGATTCAGAACCACTCTTGATTGGTAACAGCTTACAATGTATTAGTGTACTGAGAAGCATACACAGGGGGCCCCCTGCTTATCATACTGGTAAGCATCATACTGGTAAGCACAAGTGTATAGTAACAATCCTGAACACATGGACTGTTTCCCTTGTCCAATCCATCCCTATATAGACATCTGAACTCTGCCAGATGAAGTCCATGCGTCGGCATCTGGAGCGGTTATCAAAAAAGGCTGGTCATGAAAAGATGTAATCTAACCACACACTTCAGCACAAAAATGACCTTTCTGTTCAGAAACATCATATTATGCAAAAATACTCAGTGCAGGAGGAGGAGCTATGTGTAACTGTAAATGGAATACTTTAACCACCTGATGACACCTGAGTCTCTCTGATGACACCTGAGTCTCTCTGATGACACCTGAGTTTGTGTCACTGTAAATTGACTACTTTAACCACCTGATGACACCTCAGTCTGTGTCACTGTAAATTGACTACTTTAACCACCTGATGACACCTGAGTCTCTCTGTGTCACTGTAAATGGACTACTTTAACCACCTGATGACACCTGAGTGTCTCTGATAAACCCTGTTGTTCCTTCCCACATTTTTTTCAACAGTTCAAAATTAAGTTGAACAATTCAACAACAATTGACTTGGCTCAATTACTGAGAAAAAGGAACCATGCTCACTGAATACTCTGGTCCCACCACTAACCAATGCATTTTGTGAAATTAGTCTCACCTTCAGACTGAATTCATCACTAAGTGCAGTTCCTCCACCTGTCAGCTGGTTCCTGTTCTAACAAGCTTAATTAAGGTGTGCCTGCCCTCTTTGGCCTCTCTGTTAACCTCAACAATTAACACTTACAAGTTTAAAGTAGATACTGTTTGTTGACTTAAAGTGTGTGTGTGTATGTGTGTGTATGTGTGTGTGTGTGTGTGTGTGTGTGTGTGTATGTATGTGTAAAATAGAAAATTAGGATACAAATAGGGCTACTATATGGTTGAAAGAAAAAAAATTAAAGGCGCTATCAAATTCTTAAATGATAATAATAATAAAAAAAGAACCATTTTACCATCCCCATCACTGAGTCCTGATGTCCCTGACAGTGTGTGTGTGTGTTTATGCATATGCATATAAACATAGATGCCACATTGGCATCGAACTAGCCGAACTGGCCTTTCTTCGGATCCACTACTTCAGACTTGAAGTGCAGCCCAGATTGGGAAGGTGACAGGTGAGTGTGATCAGTATACAGGTGAGTGTGATCAGTATTCTGGTGATCGTGAATGTAGCGGCGGTGCGTGAGTTGAAGTCGATAGGGGCGTGGCAGGAGCTGGGTTCAGCGCTGACCATAACGTTCTGGTCAACGTTCTCTGAACTTTCTAATCGTTCAATTTCGAGCGTTCTAGGGCGAAGTGGACACATCTGACGTGTGACTAATGAAAGAATAGCGTAGGACTGACGCATGACTAGCGTGGGACTCACGCATGAGGGGCATGTGACAGTGACCAAGTGACGTGTCACTGGTGCGCGAAAAACGTTTGCTGACGTGTCACTGGAGCGCAACAAACGATAAGTCAACCTTAAACGAGCGTGTTGAGCGTGTGATTAAAGTGTGAATAATGACAGAATAGCGTTTTGCTGGCGTGTGGGTTTTATGGTCAAGCGGGTATAAAACGCTGGAAAATCATAGTGGATTCAGTTGATCTGAACAGTGAACATCATGCCGCCAAGACGACGAAAAGGTGTGAGGGGGGCTTCTGCTACTAGCGCTGCTGCAAGTAAGAAGATGATAAATGCTGCTGAAAGTAAGAAGAATACAAAGCCTCTTTCAATAGCAGATTTACTGTTATTATTACTGTGATTGACGAAATAACGGGCGTTATTCCTGGGGTTTTATGTTATTAAAATAAATGATTTAAATTTGACACTGAATTTGTGTTTCTCAATGTTTATTATTAGAAAACATCAACACATCCACACACATTGTCCAGTGACAAGAGTCTTCATATCATATCCATCTGCCATGGAACAGCACCAGCTATAACAGTGCTCAGCTATGTTAAAGTTCAGTACATCTACTTCATGCTAGGCTCAAGCAAGCATATATACCCTCCACTCCGCTTTTCGCTAGATTATGCAATGACCTTGCATGACATTATAGCATTGGATATGTAGATATATAGTGCACAGAATAACGTTTGCAATGATGTAAGTTGCGTTTGTTGATCACGTATGGTTAATAACATATTAATTGTAGAAGGGACATGATAAAATAAAGATCTTCCCTTGGTGAAAAAACCTTCGCTGATATCTTCGTACGAGAGATGGGTTAGGTGCTCAAATTTCCCTGGATCAAAGAGGACGTTAGTAGGCATGTCCAAACTAAAAATCACGTCTCAGGATTGCTGCGCACATAAGTTATTTCGTGTGCATCAACTGTACTCAGTCTACCCTACCCAACGACTGACTACGATAGCCAAACGTGTGCAAAGTTAATAAAACGTTCCACTAAAGTTCTCCAGAGTTTAAATTAAACGTTGAAGAACGCTGGTCTCCATGAGAACTTTTCTGCATGTTAAAACATTTATTTTCGGACCAGCACTCTCCGCCGATCACCGCCGATTACTGACGATTACAGCGTTCACCAGCTTTCACACAACGCTCTTCTGGTGCTATACCAGCGACCGTGGACGATTACCAACGCTTCCTCTAACGTCATAGAACGTTGACCAGAACGTTATGGTGTGACGGGGCCTTCAGAAAGCAGCTGTCTTTGATTCTGAAGTGTAATTCAGTGCGTCTGCTGTAGCTTACGCATGTTGTCAAGCTGATAACCTTTGTGGAAAAATAAATCTAACTCTTAATCCTACTGTTTAGTAGCATCTTGACACCTGGGGAGATTTTCATGATAAATATTCTAGTGGGATAATAGGAACAGAATAGTCCCCAACCTAGAAATAATCCAATGGTACACATCTGGATCAATGCTGGATCCTTTCTAGTCACATATTATGTGGACATCCCATGTGGGCTATCCAGATGTAAGCAACATCTGAATTTCCTGTAAGATTTTAGGCAATGTTTGTATACTTACACTGTGAGGACGTTCCTGGCATAGTCCAAGGTCTAAGTCAAAGAATGAATTGCCAAAACACTGACACAACATCCAAAAGTTTGATAAGGCTCTCACACAGAATAGTATATATAAAGCCCAGAGAGGATCTGAGAGGCACAGAGGACCAACAGCTTAGGTGTCAACAGTTCCTGAACTGAATCTACAGCCATGGGTAATAATTGCACACCAGAACAATTGAGCTTTTATGAGCAAAACCTTGCCAATCCAGCTCTACCAAACTACTCAATTGATCCTTTGTTAACCCGATACCTCCACCAAAACACTTCTGAGCATCTGCGTTCTCATTACTTGGATGTGAGAGGTTCCTTGACACCGGCACAGTTGGCTGACTTTGACCGGAGTTTACAATCTACATTCGGTAACAACAGGACGGTGGCCTTTGGCAGTGTGGGGGTTGTGGCGTTGGCCCTGTCCCTGTTCTTTGATGTCCTGGGGACCCAACTGAGACAGGGAACGAATGACACCACTGATCCCATCCGACAAATATTCAGAGACCAGGACAATGAATATTCCGATCTGGGTGTCATTATCAGTGACTACCTGAAGCTGGTCCCACAGGTCGCCAACCACCCAGAGAGAATGAAGAGTGTGACGGTGTTTTATGAAAACAGACTGAGAGAGGCCCTCTTGAACAATACCTGGTCCAGTCCCATGAATGACATAGAACAATTATTTTACGACAGTACCTGGTCCAGGCTCATGAATACCACCAAATCTTCAAAAGAACGTACTGACCATGGCAGTGACAAAGGGCTAAGACAATTCTTGAATGGACTTTATTTTCATGCACATCTGATGGTCCATTTTCACCGTATCCATAGAAACAGTTCAAACCTACCATCTACATTAATGACCGAATATGCATTAAGAAAGAGTGGGCAGGTAGCAACGTCTATCATCTCGGCCTCATTGTTGTCAATTGCTGAAAATCCCAACGTTCCTATCGAGGCCAAAGGGGCTGACTCTGACTGTCTGTTTTGGACTTCTCTGCATGTGTATTTAAAACAATTGGCTCCCTTCGAGTCAATACTATATCCCCCATCATCCCTGTCTGCCAAAGAGGGTGACTTTATTCTAACACCCTGAGGAATATGCAGTGAGTCGCTACTAGTAGGCTACTTAATGTTTCTTATTTGTTTTTTTTACATCATTTTTACAGCTGACTTTGATTCTGAAATGTAATTCAGTGCATCTGCTGCAGCTTACATGTGATGTCAAGCTGATGGAAAAATAAATCTAACCTTTAAAGCTACCTACTGTTTAGTAGCTTCTTGACACCTGGGGAGATTTTAATGATAAATATTCTAGTGGGATAATAGTAACAGAATAGTCCTAATTTAATTCTTCACTGCTCTTATCTCTCCCTGCTGCATCAGCGTGTGTGTGTGTGTGTGTGTGTGTGTGTGTGTGTGTTTGTGGGTAGTGGTGTGGGGGAGAAAAAAAAAGTAAAATCAGAGACATATTTCACTGGTTCAGACTTGATTTGGTGAAACAGCTCGGCTGTCACTGAAGACTCAGTGAAACACCACTACTCCGGTGTCCTCTGTAGGGATTCCAAACATTGCAGGACTTATTCTTGTGCCCCAGTGTCACTTTCTGATTTTTTTTGTGTTTCAGACAGGAACAGCTTTACCTTCTTACCAATGTCAGTTGAAGGGAGCCCAGTATCATACTAAACCAGATGAAGAAATGTGTTTTTCAACCATATATTTACAGTGCTGTAGCCATAACATTTCCACTAAAACTACAAAAAAGTAAAGAGAACATATCTCTCATCCGCCAGGGACGATCCTGTACATGCAGTGTCTCACTCTTGTTGCAGTAAATAGCACTCTTCCTTACGCATGGCTCATGGAGTTGAACACCACCCTACTGGCCCTATATACTGGAGCTGAACACACTGGCCCTATATACTGGAGCTGAACACACTGGCCCTATATAACGGAGCTGAACACCACCCTCCTGGCCCTATATAATGGAGCTGAACACCACCCTCCTGGCCCTATATAATGGAGCTGAACACCATCCTCCTGGCCCTATATAATGGAGCTGAACACACTGGCCCTATATAATGGAGCTGAACACCATCCTCCTGGCCCTATATAATGGAGCTGAACACCACCCTACTGACATTATATAATGTGGAAGTATGTGGATGTATTAGTGACTGACATTCTTTCTTTCTTTTTTTCTTTCATTCATTCTTTCTTTCGTTGTCGACTTTATGTCCTGCACCACTTGTCTGGCTGTCTGTCTGTCTGCAATTGGTTTTGCCTGGTACAACACATGTAAACAAAACGAGTATTTAACACGGGTCAAAGCGGTCAGAAAACAAGTGCTAGAGTCCTGTTGTCATTGTCCTTTAATTAGCAACTCTCACACCAAATGAATAGATGACATAAATAGCATGTATATTATATGTGAAGCCTCAGAGTATTTCAGAGTATTTTAAATCAATAATATCAAAATAGGAACATGGCGCCGATACAAATGAATGTCTGTGATGGTAATGTGGCCTTGGAGCGTTCTACAGGGGGTATCTTCAGTAGTGGGTGAGCATGAGTACAACACAGATCGGAAATGTCACAGGCAGACCAAAGCAACAGACACAGAACACTTCATCTCATGGGAACACACATAGCCACAGAGACTCTCTCTCTTATCTCTCACTCTCTCTCTCACTCACTCACTCACTCACTCACTCACTCACTTACTCACACTCACATACACACACACACAGTAAAGTTAAAAGTCCCCCTGCATGAAAACACTTTATTAAAGTACACATACTTGAAAATTGTACTTTAGTACTGGATTAGATTTACTTTGTTACTGTACACCACTGGTTACTATGTAATCCATACGCAACCTAGAAATAATCCAATGGTACACATCTGGATCAATGCTGGATCCTTTCTAGTCACATGTTATGTGGACATCCCATGTGGGCTGTCTAGATGTAAACCTGAACAGACAACATCTGAATTTCCTGTACGATTTTAGGCAATGTTTGTATACTTACACTGTGAGGACGTTCCTGGCATAGTCCAAGGTCCAAGTCAAAGAATGAATTGCCAAAACACTGACACAACATCCAAAAGTCTGATAAGGCTCTCACACAGAGTAGTACAAATAAAGCCCAGAGAGGATCTGAGAGGCACAGAGGACCAACAGCTTAGGTGTCAACAGTTCCTGAACTGAATCTACAGCCATGGGTAATAATTGCACACCAGAACAAGAGAGCTTTTATAACCAAAACCTTGCCAATCCAGCTCTACCAAACTACTCAATTGATCCTTTGTTAACCCGATACCTCTACCAAAACACTGCTGAGCATCTGCGTTCTCATTACTTGGATGTGAGAGGTTCCTTGACACCGGCACAGTTGGCTGACTTTGACCGGAGTTTACAATCTACATTCGGTAACAACAGGACGGTGGCCTTTGGCAGTGTGGGGGTTGTGGCGTTGGCCCTGTCCCTGTTCTTTGATGTCCTGGGGACCCAACTGAGACAGGGAACGAATGACACCACTGATCCCATCCGACAAATATTCAGAGACCAGGACAATGAATATTTCGATCTGGGTGTCATTATCAGTGACTACCTGAAGCTGGTCCCACAGGTCGCCAACCAC
Source organism: Clupea harengus (assembly GCF_900700415.2). NCBI lineage: Eukaryota > Metazoa > Chordata > Actinopteri > Clupeiformes > Clupeidae > Clupea > Clupea harengus. The sequence continues at coordinate 23,910,184 of NC_045164.1, read as the reverse complement.
CCAGAGAGAATGAAGAGTGTGACGGCGCTTTATGAAAACAGACTGAGAGAGGCCCTCTTGAACAATACCTGGTACAGTCCCAAGCGTGCCACCATCCCTTCAAAAAGCCTTCCTGCCAGTGACAAAGAGCTAAGACCATTCTGGAACGGACTTTATTTTCAAGCACATCTGTTGGTCCATTTGCACCGTATCCATAGAAACAGTTCAACCCTCCCATCTAGTTTAATCACCGAATATGCATTAGTCAAAAAAGGGGAGGTAGCAGTCGAATTTATCACGGCCTCATTGAAGTCAATTGCTGAAAATCCCAACGTTCCCATCGAGGCCAAAGGGGCTGAACCTCCATGTCTGTTTTTCACTGCTCATACAGTGTTGGGAAAACAATTGACTCCCTTGGAGTTAATGAGAGATCCCCCGTCTTCCCTGTATGCCGAAGATGGTGACTTTATTCTAACACCCTGAGGAATATGCAGTGAGTCATGAGTAGGCTACTTTAATGTTCCTTGTTTGATTTTTTACATCAGGAAGCAGCTGACTTTGATTCTGAAATGTAATTCAGTGCATCTGTTGCAGCTTACATGTGTTGTCAAGCTGATAACCTTTGTGGGAAAATAAATCTAACCCTTAATGACACCCACTGTTTAGTAGCATCTTGATACCTGGGGAGATTTTCATGATAAACATCCTTTTGCATAGCATGCATATTATGTGTGAAGCCTTAGAGTGAGTATTTTAAATCAAAAATGTCAAAATAGGAACATGGCGCCGATACGAATGAATGTCTGTGATGATAATGTGGCCTTGGAGCGTTCTACAGGGGGTATCTTCAGTAGTGGGTGAGCAGGAGTACAACACAGATCGGAAATGTCACAGGCAGACCAAAGCAACAGACACAGAACACTTCATCTCATGGGAACACACATAGTCACAGAGACTCTCTCTCTTTCTCTCTCTCTCACACACTCTGTCTCTCTTTCTCTCTCTCTCTCTCTCTCTCTCTCTCTCTCTCAGGCACACACACCCACACACATTTACAGACACGCAGGTCAGAAATAGCAGACAAACTTGCAGGGAAATGCAATTCTCCTCCCTTCTTCATCAGAGGTGATACTCGAACCACCCCTCCCCCCTCTTCTTTGCCACTGGGGAAAACACTGAATTTACATTTGTTTTCTTATTTTTAATCACTTTTCCCCTCCTTGCAGACATTCTAGGTCAGACTAACAGCCCTGGGTCAGTCTGTGCTCTACTCTCCCAGTGGACTCAGGGCAGCATGTTTATGCCGGCTGACCCACTCTCCAACACCGGCCTGAGATTACCTTTAATAAGGACAGACCCTGGAGAATAAAAACAAGCCTACAACGGTTCCCCTTGAAAACGAAATAGCCATTCATCCTCGCAGAGCCATTGGATTGGTTGATTCTCATAGAAAACAAAACTCAGTGTATGCAACCAAATGAAATTAAGAGTGCATCTCACATGGTCACTTCCCCTAGTGCCTAGTGCAGTGTGTGAGGGTGATTTTCTGCATTTGTTACACTGTCTTGTTGTGTGGCTATCATATGAACATTTGCACCTGTAGATGTATGTGTCTGTCCTACAGTGTTCATGGTCTAGTCTACATACATGTGAGAGAGAAGGTTGGTATGTGCCTGTGCGCGTGTGTGTGTGTGTGTGTGTGTGTGTGTGTGTGTGTGTGTGTGTGTGTGTGTGTGTGTGTGTGTGTGTGTGTGTGTGTGTGTGCCTGTGCTTGTGTGTGTGTGTGTGTGTGTGTGTGTGTGTGTGTGTGTGTGCCTGTGCTTGTGTGTGACAGCAGCATCTTGCATTAACTGCTGACACTCTGTTATCCGAAGTGTGACATTTAGGTAGCGTTTGAAGTGAAGCCCCATATCTAATGTAAAGGTTTAAGTGAAAACATTTCTACCTTCAAACGTGTGAACTACCTTACAATGTAAAGGGTGTTCTCTGACTTATAAGGTATGCTGCTATGACTAAATATTCTTTGCACGTGTTGTTTGTGTCGGGGAATCGTTGGAGATGTATAGGTTTGAGGGTCAGAGGGCCATCCTTAGGCGTCTATAGGTCTTGTCAGAGCCTCCAACTAAGGAAGAGAACCGAACAGCTTCTCTCTCATGAGGCTAGGCACCTGCCACTGACCTTCAGAGTGACCTTCATATCTCTTGCTCTGTGGTTTTTACTTGCCCTGAAATTGTCAGCTTCGGAATTCATAATTTCATGATTAACGGAATTCATGATTGACATTCATGACATGACAATGACAATGACAATAAAGGCTTCTCTATTCTCCCGCCTCTGCAGAGGTTTAATGGTGGGCTCCTCGGGTTGGTTGGTGTGGAGACATCTTGGGAGACGTATGGCCGCTTCAACTAGCATCTGCACCTGATGGCTCAATCAGACTCTCAAACTCATCTATCGTACTCAGTACATTTCACAGTTATTATGCGTGTGGTTTTGTTGATCTTTAATCAATACATGTCCTCAAGATTCTCTCCAGTGCCATCTGTAGTCTAGGCCTTTATTTAGGGAAACAGTCATCTTCATCATCGGTATAGTTTAGCTTATCTTAGAAGCCCAACACAATGTAAACACCAACAGTATATAGACTGTATATTTCAAGTTTATATTTGAGTTTTATGTGTACACTGTTGTTATATATTGTAGTTTATAAAACAATTGGGTTCTATTGAATTATTTAGCTGTTTCTGATTGGACGAGAGACGTTCCATGAGTTGGAATATCCCAGGACATCCCAACTCGGACTTTTCACAGCTAATAATAAATCACTCCGCGATGAAACATTCTATAGCACGTTGATACAATTAAGCGATAACCGTTAATTCAAAGTTCTTATAATTCCAAAAGACGTTGACAATGGAACTGTTTTTTTGTTGCGGAGAAACAATGGCGAAATAAACATTTTTCAATCAATAACTTTGTGTTTAAATGTTAATTGGTTGACTATAAAATTGTTTTATAAAAGCAATATAGTACGAGTGCGAGTGGGGTAGGTAAGGGATATTCCCACGGGTGTTGTTGCCTGCGCCACTCGGCCTCCGGCCTCGTGGCTACGGCCGAACACCACCCGTGGGAATATCCCTTACCTACCCCACTCGCACTCGTACTATATTGCTTAAATGATGCACATATTTTAACATGTTTCTATTTTTGTGATTTGTTTTCTTTTTTCTATATATATTGTTGTTATTTAATATCTTCCTTATAATTTCTCTGTGCTCATATAACTTTCTATTCTGGAATGCGAGCAACTGTAACATGACCCGATTTTTCCTTGGAGATCAATAGAGTTTTTCTGATTCTCATTCTCAGACATCCACACAGGCCATTTTGAGGCGGGCACAGACAGCACACAGGGACGGTCAATAGTGAGTCAGCGAGAACAAGGGACAGAGGGAGGGGGAGAGAGAGAGAGAGAGAGAGAGAGAGAGGGAGGGGGAGAGAGAGAGAGAGACAGAGAGACAGAGAGAAAGAGAGAGAGAGGGAGGGGAGAGAGAGAGAGAGAGAGAGAGAAAGAGAGAGAGAGAGGGAGGGGGAGAGAGAGAGAGAGAGAGAGACAGAGAGAAAGAGAGAGAGAGGGAGGGGGAGAGAGAGAGAGAGAGACAGAGAGAAAGAGAGAGAGAGGGAGGGGGAAGAGAGAGAGAGAGAGAGAGAGAGAGAGAGAGAGAGAGAGAGAGAGAGAGACAGAGAGAGAGAGAGAGAGAGAGAGAGAGAGAGAGAGAAAGAGAGAGATACTGTATGTCTGTCATGGGCTGATTCAGTGTTTACTCATGAAAGGACTCCACTTTACTGTTCATCTGGAACTCCCTCCTCCCAATGAACCATTATTTCATTATTTCGCCTCTGAATCCGGAATATTTAGGCATGTGGACCTCAGGAATGGCAAGCAGCACATGGAGCCAAGTGGAGTAAGTGTTCTTTCTTTTTTTAAAGTAATGAAGGTGAATTGTGTTTAAAGTATACCCTTTTTGAGGTTTTAGGCATGTCTTCCACACTCAGGAGGGATGTATTCCAGGTTTGGCATGAATATGAATCTGCGCTGTGATCTGTATGTGTATATGGGGCTTCAGTGCACAGGTTAACTGACGATTTTTACATTACAATTCATCAATTTATTAAAAGCTCTTCATATGCTATCAGTTGTGTGTAAATACTGTGTGTGTGTGTGTGTGTGTGTGTTTGGTGAGAGGTGGAAGGGGATGGTGTGGCTTACAGCATGGAGTGAAAATAGAGACAGGTTGTATTGGTTCAGCATTGATTTGGTGAAACAGCTCGGCTGTCACTGAAGACTCAGTGAAACACCACTACTCTGGTGTCCTCTGTGGGGACTCCAAAAATGGCAGAGCCTATTCCTGTGCCCCAGTGTCACTTTCTGTTTCTCTGTATAAGGCAAGAACACATTTACCTTAGTGCCAATAATCAGTTCAAGGGTGTCACACACACATACAATCACACACACACACACAATCACACACATGCACCTATCCGTTATTACACACTGATCACAGACAACACGTTGACTGCACCGTCTAAGTGTGTATTATTTCATTCTTTACATGTCTTCATAATGTAAGATTATGTCATTAATATACAAGTCATTCAGTACATTATAATAGAATCACCTCTTTGTTGAGCATAAGCAGGAAGAAGGGGATAAGATAAGATACATGAATTTCTTTAACGTGACCAGGAAAGTAAATGCAATGTAAATAAATCACCACCATTACATTGATCAGACTCCTTAACAGTGTCAATACTTAAAATATTTTGAGATGTCCTCATCAGTGTCCTGAAGTACAGTCAAACTTCGATTACTACAAAAATGCAGTAGATAGGTAATACATGTGTGGTTCGAGAGGGCCTCTCTCAGTCTGTTTTCATAAAGCTCCGTCACACTCTTCATTCTCTCTGGGTTGTTGGCGACCTGTGGGACCAGCTTCAGGTAGTCACTGATAATGACACCCAGATCAGAATCTTCATTGTCCTGGTCACTGATTATTTGTCGGACGGGATCAGTGGTCTCATTCGTTCCCTGTCTCAGTTGGGTCCCCAGGACATCAAAGAACAGGGACAGGGCCAACGCCACAACCCCCACACTGTCAAAGGCCACCGTCCTGTTGTTACCGAATGTAGATTGTAAACTCCGGTGCTGTGCTGTTGGTAGTTGGTGCTGAAGGTAGTTGATAAAGAGTGGATCCATTCGGTACTCAGGAAAACCCGCATCAGCCAATAAGTGACCTCAGTGCCCTTTGGTTTCAGTCTGAAGCCATCTTTATATGTATGCCTTAACAGATATGGACAATGCAGAAGTGATTGCAGGTGATTAGTCAGAGGCAGACCTATTTGTATTCATTTTATTTATGATAAGAAATCATTTCCTCATTTCAATAAGCCAAAATCAAAATAACAGATCCTTATTTGTTTGTTTGATCTTCACAGAATCCAGACAGTCTGGTCCTCCAGTTACAGGCTATTTGATCTGGACAGTTAGGTGCAGTATCATAGTCTGTGTCTACAGTGAACTGAAGTCTCAAAACAGACACAAAACTGTGCAGAATTTGCTCAGAAAAAACTCACTTACACAAACACACACGCGCACGCGCACTCACAAACACACACACACACACAAACACACACACACACACACACACACACACACACACACACACATAAACACACACACACACACATACACACACACACAAATGAACAAACACACACACACACACACACACACACACACACACACACACACACACACACACACACACATACACACACACACACACCAAGAGAGAGGGAGAGACATGGTGGGTTGTGCACAGACAGATGTCATCTAGTGGCAGGCTGGCCTTGTGACCCCTCCTGGGAGAAGTATGCTTATAGAGAACAGTGGATTGGGATCTCTGCTGGTCCCACAGAAGGCCAGTGCACTCAGAGGTCACCGACAAGAGTCTTGCTCTGATAAACTCCAGGGAGGCTCCAACAGAAGCTTTGCATGCATCATCCTCATCCTCATCCTCATCATAGTCATCGTCATCGTCAGTGTCAGTGGGATAGGGTGTAGAGCGGCTAGTGTGTGGGGAGGCAGCTGGTTGGGAAAGGCTTTGTGTATTGTCTGGAGCAGGGGCGGCGCCAGGGGGGGGCTAGGTGGTGCTCTAGCTCCCCCTGGATTAGCTATAGCACCCCCATAGCACCACCAAGAAAATAATGGTTTATTTATTATTGTTATTTAATTTAATTCTGCGTTATTTATTGTGTGATAATAATATTTAACTCACAAAAGAAAATAATAACAGATTTAAATTGTTTTAGACACAGAGCAATCATTCTGTCATAGCCTATGACCCAACTTTCACGTCGCACGCTTGAATGTTGACGTTACTGGACGGTTGAAGGAGAAAGCGAACTAGTGCGTGGTAGTTTCAAGTGAATATCAACAATGCATCGGTTTTTGCTACCTAAATGGCCATGTTTGGAAGAACGATTAAGAAACAAGAGTGACGTAGAAGAAGAAGAAATGCCAGGGGTATCTGGTGTGGATTTTTAAGGAGAGGAACGTTGTGGTCAAGGAGGTCAACCCTCCACCACTACTGAGGGTGCTAACCATGGTGCTAACAGCATCAGTGACATTAGCATGAACGCTCAGGATGGTCCGAGAAGACCAAAACTCCAGAAATATCCACCTTGCATGTTTGGAGTCCAACAAAGGAGTTTTTGTAAAAGCTGGTTGGGACAGTTTGCGTTGTTGGAGTACAATGCAACTAAGGTATTGTTAGCTGTGTAACATTAATGAAAGCTGTCTGATCATGCATTGATTGCCCTGTGTCGCTGAAGACTCGTTTCGGTTGATTAGCAACGAAGATGCCCTTTTTTGCCGAAGATTTTAACTTTTTGCCTTTTTCCTCTTTTTTGGATTCTTTTGGAGAAGCCTTTAAAAAAATCAGAGACTCTTTAGCCTAAGACAAGCAGCCTGTCTGTGTGCTAGGTATGCTATACATAAGGTTCTATGTGATTACTGTTGATTGTAAACTGAAATAATATATACCTTTTTAACGCATTTCTGACTCTTTGACTGTTTTAGTTAATTCTATCTGCTATTCCAAGATTAATTTCACTCTATCTGACATGGTAGTGGTCACCTGTCGCCCAACTTTAATCCTCACAACCACAAGTGTTTTAAAGTAAATTAGGTATTTGGGATTGCGGACTCTATAACATGCTGTATGCCTTTTGTCAGTGACCGTCGCAGATGTGCGCGTCTGTCGGAAGAAGCCTAGATAATAATAATACAATCGGTTTGATAGGCGCTTTTCAAGGACCCCAAAGACGCTTCAGAGAGCAAACATGTAAGGTTGTTGTAGTAGAGAACCATGTAACACATAGGCTATCATCCTAATTTCATAGCACCCTCACTAAAATGCCGAGCTCCCCCATAGCACCTGCAGAAAAAAATGTCTGGCGCCGCCACTGGTCTGGAGGCAAATATTAACTGCCCCTGTACCTGCAACTGCCCCTCTGCCAGTGTTAATCCTCCTGCCTTACAGTAAGAACCAGAGCAAAACCCCATCAGTACCAATGCCATGCCATACTGTCCAGCAGAGGTGTAAAGTAACGAATTACTTTTACTCACGTTACTGTAATTGAGTAGTTTTTTTGTGTACTTTGTAATTTTTAAGTAGTTTTTGAAATCGGTAATTTTACTTTTACTTAAGTAGATTTTGACTGAAGTATTGTACTTCGCTACATTGGAAATTACATCCGTTACTGAGTAAAAAAAAAAAACATAGTTCAAGGCGGGAATCGCGCACCACAATTCTCACTGCAGTGGTGGATGCTGCATAGAGTGGATGATGGAGTCGATGCAAGGCCCCAGTACGGTGCCGAGTCACGAGAGATAGATATGGAGGAAGATGATAGTGCGGACCACCAACAAGCTGAAGCACCGAACTTTCCGCCAGTTGAAATTAAAGAAGATGACGAAAACCCGTGGCCACATCTCAGCAAGCAGTTAGCCTTCCAACGTAAAAGAGGCAACAGCTATATGCTGTGTAAACTGTGCCTAATCCGCCAGTCAGAACTTTCTGCTTAAAAACATTCATCTTCAAATCTGCGCAAGCATGTGTTGGTAAGTACAGTATTTGTCCCTTTCCATTAGTAGTTCAGACAGCGTTTTTGTCATTTAGTTAGCTTTGCTCCATTAAGCAAAATATGCGTTTCATGGCACTAGTAGGTAGTAGCCTAATTTTGGCTAGCACTTGCAACCGCCCTGAGTATGCTAACGTCGACAGCGGTCATCCAATAGACTAATAATAATTCCATTCCTGTCTTCCATTCGTTTCAGGTCATAGCATTATGTTCAGTCTCTCATATTGTGTTAAAAACGGCAGATCAGTCATCAGCAATGAAATACACCACATAAACTGATATTAGGCTAATCATTTGGCTGCCTCCCATGCCTTGAAACAGAACAATGTGAATGCGCACACCATCGTTTTCAGACAGTTGGACAAGTCAATGTGTATGTCGTTATCTGCAATTTATCACGATGTTTAGTCAGATATTGATAACGATAAGTGGTGGCTTTGCAACGTGCACGTCTTTCATGTTCATGTTCATGCTCAGGGGTCTCGGTTAGCAAGAATTGAGGATTATGAATTGTGATGCATGTAGAAATAGAAAATAATGCTATAATTCTGTATACTGTAGGTCTGTCATCTCAAGTAGCTATTTATAGCTATTTCTGTGTTATGATGCACTCTTGATGGCAGCTCAATACTTAATTGTCAGAAATGTTGTTTGTCATTCTACAGGTCTAGTCTATGTCAGACAACACCTTGACCGGATGTTGGAGGCTGGAGCAAGTTGGACAACATTCATCAGATGAAGATGATTTATTTTCCTCAATGAAGTCCAGAAGGTCAGAAGGTACAGGGGAGTTAGAAGGGTACCTAGCCTGTGTCTCAGTCAATATGGATCTGCTGAACGCCTTTCAGAATATCAAAAAACTGTCCCTGAAACTCAATACTGGCCTACCTGCCTCGGCCGCCTGCGAGCGACTCTTCAGCTGTGCTGGATTGCTGTTCAATGCAAAGCTAGCCCAGATGAACTCTACTCATCTTGAAAATCAGTTGCTGCTCAAACTCAACAAGAAGTTTGTAGACTAATGCTCTAAAGGTGGACACAAGTTAAGTAACCAAAGTTTACAGTGGGGCAGCGGTATTTAAACTTTTTATTTTAGCTGTCATGTGGTTCATGTCTTGACACGTCCTCCCAAAAGTTCTTAAATGTTGTGTTGACATGTTTAATGTTTGACATGTTTAATGTCATTGCACTTATACTTCTAAAGATTCTCCTTTAATAAAAAATAACTAGTTTTTGTATTGGATTTATGACCCCTTGTCCTTTTTTGCACTATATAGGAGCGGCCCCCATCAAGTTGTTGAAAGTAACTAAGTAACTTTTACTTAAAGTACATTTTAAATTAACTACTTTTTACTTTTACTTGAGTAGATTTTTATATGGGTAATTTTACTTGTACTTAAGTACAATTTCATCAAAGTAATTGTACTTTTACTTGAGTACAACATTTCAGTACTTTTTACACCTCTGCTGTCCAGCAGGGTTTTTTTGGCTTCTAACTGTGTGTGTGTGTGTGTATTTGTATGTGTGTGCCTGTTTGTGTGTGTGTGTGCATAAGTTTGTGTGAGTGTGTATGTGTGTGTGTGTGTGTGTGTGTGTTTGTTCATTTGTGTGTGTGTGTGTGTGTGTGTGTGTGTGTGTGTGTATGTTTGTGTGAGTGTGTATTTGTGTGTGTGTGTGTGTGTTTGTTTGTTTGTGTGTGTATATGTTTTTGTGTGTGTGTTTGTGTGTTTGTGTGGGTACATAGGAAGGGATACAGCATGCTGATGATGGTTCTATATTGCATGCATGCTGGGAGGAGGGCAGGGGGGGATAGGTGGTGGAGGTTGGTTGGATGTTTCTAGCTGGTTAACATCTGTCTTCATAATCCCAGCTCAAGTCGCAGTGTGGGCAAACTCACTGCTTAATCCGCACCAAGCATAATCGTCGCACTAGCATGACGGCCTGCAATATCATATACAGGGGATCATTTTCATGTCTGTATGATAATCTCAAACATGCAAACTGACGTCATACTCACAGAAAGCCAACATTATGGGCTGGAAAGAAACAGATTCAAAAGAGCTCAATCTGGATTTGTTATCATATGATTTTGTTGTTGTTGTTTTACTGCATTCCTATGTCAATAAAAAAATGAATTACTTTACTGCCAGTAAAAAATGCGGAGGCAAAAGAGGATAAGGACGAGAAAAGAAGAAAAAAAAACACAGAGCTTCTCTCTGACATTGCAAACGCCCATGAAAGAGATCCAAATTTGCAGGAAATTGAGATTCCTATCACGTACAGATGTGGCTGAGGCCTACAATTGAACAGTAATTTTCCCATTTAATAAATTCTCCACAAAATCACTGTGGATCTTCACTCCCCCCTCCCCCCCCCCCCCCCCCCTCACCCTCAATCAAGGTCAGGCTGGGTAAACCAGTAAAACGACATACACGGTAGAAGGTAGGAAGGAGACACAGAGACAAGAAAGTTTTTTTTTTAAGAGTTGTGTCCCCCGAAGACTTTTTCTCCACCACCATCCAACCAAACTGTGTCGGACTAGATGGACCCCTGAGGGTGGTCGGTGAGCGCTGATGCATCTGTACAGCCCCGTGTCCTCGGAGGAGGAGGAGGCTCTGAGACGGACTGTCAGGCGGAGGGGTGTGTGTATGGTGGTGGTGGTGGTGGTGGTGGGGGAGGGGGGACTTTGAGGGGTGACTCTTAGGGGTCACGTCTGTGAGGTCTAGTGCTTCCGGGTCACCAGTAACCTGTGGGCATGGGCGGATACACAGAGGTACACATCCACAGGAATGGACGTGTGCAAAGGATTGCCATGCAGTCCAATCCAGTGTGAATTTATCACGTAGCATTAGTATAGCAGCAGTCCAATCCCTTGTGAATTTATCGAGTAGCATTAGCATAGCAGCAGTCCAATCCCGTGTGAATTTATCACGTAGCATTAGCATAGCAGCAGTCCAATCCCGTGTGAATTTATCACGTGGCATTAGCATAGCAGCAGTCCAATCCCGTGTGAATTTATCACGTAGCATTAGCATAGCAGCAGTCCAATCCCGTGTGAATTCATCACGTAGCATTAGCATAGCAGCAGTCCAATCCCGTGTGAATTTATCGAGTAGCATTACAGACATAGCAGCTGTCCACTGAGGTAATTTTGAGACTCGCGTCCATAGAGCACTTTGCGTTTATAACTCCACTGGCCTGCAAAGGTATGCTACCCCTCCATCACCAATTCCACAATTACAAAAGATACTTGCACATATTCTCTCAATCAGTATTTCCATTGGGAACACGTATGCTGTTGTACATTTGTAAAGGCTGAATAAGTAATTTGTTTACTAAAATGAAATAAAAATACATTAAAACCTAAACAAAATTCTGCTTGCATTAATATTCAACCCATTTACAGTAATACTTAGAGAACCCCTTTGTTTCAATTACAGCCTTAAGTCTTTTGAAGTGAGACAGTACCATTTCCCCTCCCATTCTTCAGGTCAGATAGGCTTCTTGGTATATAGATCATCTAGGTTAATGGGATGGCGTTCCTGTGGCGACTGTAGCGCCACAGATTGTCAGTAGATTTCTATTAGAGCCATTGAGGAATATTCCCTTTCCTTTTTTGGAGCCACTCCAGTGTTGCTTGAGCCTTTTGCCGTGGGTTATTGTCCTGCTGGTAGGTAAATCCATCTCCCTAACCTTAGTTTAACATGAGACTCCAACATGGTTCCTTGCTATGTTGTGTAGAACTTCCATTCATTCTTCATTTCCTCTGCTATTTCACATCCTGCCTGATCACCCTTAGGCTGAGCTATTCCTATATCCAGAAGGAAATCTCCACTCATAGGTGGTACCTAATTATGATCCGTTATGGTCGACTAAACTGCACCTCTGTATCATTTGTGACGTATTTGTCATCTGCCTCAATCTAGAACTCAAAAGCATGGGGGTTTGAACACTTCGGCAAGTAGTATAGTTCAGTTTTTAATTTATTAAACATATTAACATATAGGGCCTTTACAAACCTTACAAGAGCATTCATGTTTGCATTAAAAAAAATACTGAATGGGGAAAGTAGAGTAGAGTTTATTTTGTAATTGTGAAAATGGTTATGACTTTCAGGGGGTTGAAACCTTTGCAAGCCACTGTATCAGTATCCTGTTTGAGCAGGAGCTGAGCAGAGAAAAAGAGGACCATGTGCTCACTGATTATTCATCAGTGTTCTTCATCAGTGTTCTTCATCAGTGTTCTTCATCATCAGTGTTCTTCATCAATCTTCTTCATCATCAGTGTTCTTCCTCAGTGTTCTTCATCAGTATTCTTCATCACCAGTGTTCTTCATCAGTGTTCTTCATCAGTGTTCTTCATCATCAGTGTTCTTCATCAGTGTTTTTCATCATCAGTGTTCTTCATCAGTGTTCTTCATCAGTGTTCTTCACGGGGTGAGCTGCCATGCTACTTCCACAGACAGGATGGAGCACTTTATTAAATTGCACATAAATACTGCACAAGAAATAAAATCCTTGTCTCTCGGTGGGGCTATAAGGAACAACATCTACATTCTAACACATTCTCTCTAGGTCTTGACATACCTCATAAGAAGACCAGGCAAGCTAATCGTTTCCAGCCAGCATGAGACCCTGGACATCTTTCGTGCTTCTCAGGAGGGGTAAATCGGGCCCAAAATCAGCCTTGTTATCCAGCAGTGTGGGCCTGGCATTTAGCTGACCGGGCAGAGGACCAAGTGACAACCAACGGGTGAAATGAGTTCAGCTGGCGTGCAGCTGACCAGATAGCAGAGCTGACTCAAGAACCGACCCAGTTCTGGCCTCAAAACGACAGGATTTCAATTATGTCATCTCATCAACCAAAGGACTGGAGAATAGTTGCATGTCGTTTGGACTTGAGGAGTGTTTTACAGTAGGCCGTGTTTGTTTTAGATAACAGCTTGCTGGAATCACTGGTGAACTGATGTGTGTTTTTCATGAATCTGTCATTCCCCTTTTAGTCATCCCAGAATGTTTGTTTCTCCCCCCCCCCCCTCTCTCTCTCTATCTTTCTCTCTCTCTGATTGTGAGTCAGTCATGGTTATGCTATATTTTCATCTTTCACTTTCTGTAAATACTTTTCCCAACTTAACCCTTCTGTGGTGGTGACATTTTTATTACACGCAGAGTGTTCACAGGACATGCTGGTGACAAAAGCTTTTAATACATTCACATTATTGAGAATTTTATGACCAGGAGCGCATGACTGCATATAGGAGAGACTGTGCAGCCAGTGGGGAAGATAGGCATGTTTATAACTCTGTCAAACAGCCAGCTAGCAAAAAAACATACCTCAAAAACATGCATGGAATTGTTTACTAGATAAGAGACAGAGGCCCTATGAAGAGAATGAAGCTTGAGTTAAGAAGCTAACCAACATTCTAATATGCTGAGGTAAATATAGGCTCAGAATTTATATCATCCTCCCAAAAATGTCTGAGATGATCTCCTGAAAGAATGTGGAGACTATTATATCTTCCGAACGAGTACAAGAACATGTATATTCTTCCCTTCAAGTGCACTGGTATGTTTTTGTAATTGGTATCAAATTTGCCCTCACAACCCTTGGAGGGCCTAAATGAGGTCCAAACACATGCCAGATACAAGCAGACCGGAATGGAATGCCATGCAGAGATAGTTTCACGACCGTGCATAACAATACCTGATGCCTGAGCCAAGGACGGCAGAGAGAGAAGGAGCAGAAGGAGAGGAGAAGGAGAAGGAGAAGGGCTGCGGTTACATTCACTTTTTGAAATTGCTAGGATGCCTTTAGCTAGAGGGACTTGCATGTGAGCAGCAAGTTGCAGATCAAGGTTTGAAAATGATTGAAAGTAAAGAACCATGACCACTCCTCGGTTTCACAGGACTTAAGTGCTAGGCTGACAGACTGGCGGTCGCAGCAATGGTGGATTAAGGGCTAGCGTGTGTGTCATCAGGCCCACGTTCACCCTGGCTTTCAGGCATGGTCAGTGGGGGCCATGGTACGTGATTGCGGAGCTTTTCTGTCGAGCTGATCCGCATGAGGTCTGACAGCTGAGGAGAGGCCATGTTGTGTGTGTGTGTGTGTGTGTGTGTGGGGGGGGGGTCAGTGGCAGGACCTTCTCTCAGGGACATGAGCTCTCCAGTGCCAGGGCTTCAGTTCCAACTGCTGTTTTTTTTTTAAAAGGACTGGAGGACTGGAACTCACGTGGAATAGCATATGCACATTTGAACTACTTCCATTGATGGTAGTTTCACAGAAAAGACACAAATCACACAAATATTGACTCTCCACACAAACACTTTACAAGAACACTAAGCTACAACTGGCTACCAATCTCTACAGTATAAAATTGCTTGAGGTGAAACAGAACCAATGACCTGAGTCTGTTCTGTTTTAGCATCCACAGACAACAATGTTAAAAATAAAGTGTAGCTTTTTCATTCAGTTAGAGACTTAAAATATAACTGCTTCCAACCGTGTTGCACTAGTAAAACTGTTTGTAGTAGTACGTTGACAATATACCACCGCTCAGGGTGATTGAGCTGTGTTGATATACTGCTGCCTCTTGTTTAGTATTTGTTAAATGAACAGTATTTGTGTTATGTGAAGCATGCTTCAGACAACAAGAACAAGAACAAAAAACCACATGGATGTCGTGCAGAGGTGTCGGGAGGCTCTCCAACCACCGTCTTCCTGTAACCAGCGTGTCACAACCACCTCAGGAAGCCACCGTGCCACACCATACAGACTTACACGGTGCAGTGGATCACTGTGGATTAATCTCGTAATTGCAAAAATTCACGAGAGAGGTGATATGTAGGGGTCATCATGGTGTTGCCTATTCACGTCTGATAATAGCCTATCTTGACCCAGCTGGCTGGAGTGTTTGTGAGTTGCATCAGGACCATAAATAGGTGACATGTCTATGTTGTGGTGTGACAGGTCCCTAAATGAGTGGTAGGCTCTCTTTCTGTGTCAGGATGTGGTTTGACAGTAGCAGCTGAAGACATGGGGCCATTTGCCCTATCTCTGCTAAACAGGCAACGCTACACAATGCAGCAAAAATAACTCTTCCTGCTACAAAAGCCATTTCGACAGACAGGCCCTGAGTAGTTATTGTATGAAATGATGAGACACCAAACAAATTACACACACAGATACACACACACACGCACGCACGCACACACACACACACACACACACACACGCACGCGAGCACGCACAGGCGCACACACACATGCACACACACATGCACACACACACACACACACACACACACACACACATGCACACACACACACACACACACACACACACACACACACACGCATACACACGCACGCACACACACACCCACGCACGCACGCACGCACACACACACACACACACACACACACACACACACACACACACACACATGCACCCACACACACACACACACACACACACACACACACACACACACACACACACACACACACACACACACACACACACATGCACCCACACACACACACACACACACTCACACACACACAGTTGTATGTGCTAGATTTGGCTGTAAAAGTTTTAGAAAATACTCTAGAGTTTCCTTTGAGCAGAACCAAACCCAGTAGAGAGCTTAGAACCCCACAACTACACACACACACACACACACACACACACACACACACCCACAACTACCATGAAACATTCATGAAAGCCAAAGAAATATTTATGACTCCACATGTCAAGACAGAAAATCCTTAACGTCTCCTTTAAAAAAAAAAAAAAAAAAAAAAAGAAAGCTGTGATCTATAATACATTAGCTAAAATTTTGGATGTCTAACAGGAAATGTTGCTCCATATCAGATGAGATGAAGGTAAAGTGAGCAGACAGCGTGTAGACCTACCCACACACACACACACACACACACACACACACACACACACACACACACACACACACACACACACTCAGAATGCAGTGGAGACATCCCTGGGGAAGGCATGAGCTGTGCAACCCTATGAGCTATCATCTATAATACATTCAAGAAAGCTCATAATTCAGAATGAAAACATCGCTCTAGCTCCAGGACTGAGTGTGTGTTTCTATGACTGTGTGTGTGTGTGTGTGTGTGTGTGTGTGTGTGTGTGTTTGGGTGTGTGTGTGTGTGTGTGTGTGTGTGTGTGTGTGTGTGTGTGTGTGTGTGTGTGTGTGTGTGTGTGTGTGTGTTCTCTTAATGGAAAATGATGCAATAGATGCTGACATTTGAGTACCTGAATGCCATTGTTATACTTTGCAAAACCAACACTAACATTGAATTCAACAGCTCAGCTGCCTTTTAAAAGCCTGTATCAACTCTCTTCTGGACAGAAATCATTGGACTGATGTTGTACTTGTGAACAGGGCAAAGGATGATTTTTTTCGAATTGTCTTCTTGGGACAGAACTTTTTGCTCTACTTCACACTTTTAGTCTCTCACAGCACATGACGAGCCTTAGTGAAGCCACACTTTGGATCTGGTTAATTTTTCTAAAGGTCTTGACATTTCATTTGTTCATCTTTCTGATAATTTCTGTGTCTTCTTTCACTTACTGATCACTCCGGATGTTCAAGTAAGCTCTGTTTCTATTAGGAAAAGGTACATAAACAAAAGTACTAATCCCTAGTTTATGGAGGCCATTAGGGATGAGAATTGATAAGATTTTAACGATTCCGATTCCATAACGATTCTTGCTTATCGATTTGATTCCTTATCGTGTCGTGTGAGACAGTGTAAGATAATCATCTCTCCAAGACACTGGACTGCCAGTGGGGGTGTTATACCATGGAGCTGGTGGTGGTAGCTCCATTGAAATCCTCCCAAGTTCTGCTGTCTCTTCTCAGATATCATTACTGGGCACAAAGAGCTAGCACAGTTCCATGCAGGCTTATCAGTTCCTGATACGGCCGGTTCCCCAGAGTGCCGGCAGAAAAAGCCCTTGGCCACATAGCCTCGACAGACAGACAGACAGGCAGAGTGCATCATCCAAAACACATAGCCTCGACAGACAGACAGACAGGCAGAGTGCATCATCCAAAACACATAGCCTCGGCAGACAGACAGACAGGCAGAGTGCATCATCCAAAACACATAGCCTCGACAGACAGACAGACAGGCAGAGTGCATCATCCAAAACACATAGCCTCGGCAGACAGACAGACAGGCAGAGTGCATCACCCAAAACACATAGCCTCGACAGACAGACAGACAGGCAGAGTGCATCACCCAAAACAGGCCGATGCTGCAGCCTGCCGAGTTCTGATCCCTGCAGCCAAACGCTGAGGAGATCATTAGACAGTGTGGCGGGCGGCGCAAGCAAACCTCACCTACGTGAGCAGAATCTCAAGTAAGATGTCTCAAGTCATTTCCAGTTATGTTTTTTTTTAAATTTCATATTAGAAAGTTTGCAAAGTGAAAAAAACCTAAAGTTTCAGGAGCATTTTTGGCACTCAAATAATGTGGTGGGCCTGCACCATGTCTGTGGAAGGGGGCCCGGGTTAGCTGCTATACGAGAGGTAGTCCCAGACTCAGATGGCCTATATATTCTGTTGTCCAATAAGATGGCAACTCAGTTCTGCTCCCACTGTTGGCTCTTGGTATTGCAGTGTGAATATCCACTTCAGGGTGACATGCTAGAATGACCAGACACAGAATGATTGATGACTGTGACTGATTTGATTCACATGATAGATCAAAGTAAACGGGTGTTGATGTGTTGTCAGAGCTGCCAAGGGGCCCCCTGGCAGACAAGGGGACTTTGGCAGGACAGTCAAGTTACTGATATCAGCTCTGTTATATGTCTCCACTTTTCTTCACTGTAGTCCTAGAGCCAGTGTGTGTGTGTGTGTGTGTGTGTGTGTGTGTGTGTGTGTGTGTGTGTGTGTGTGTGTGAGATGGCTGTAAATAGTGTTAGGAGTTCAGACTAGATGGTAGAGATTAACGCAAGGGCTCAAAGCAATTCCATGTCTGAACTGTCTACTCTCAGTCAGTAGCTCAGATGGAAAAGAACAATTTAAACGTCAGACCTGTGCCATGTTTCCGTCTTCATGAAACTGTGACGCACTACGAGGAGAAGAGAACAGCGGCGACTGCAAAGCATTCTGAGCTCTCCCTCTGACTCAGAGGAAGAACAGCGGTCATTATTACAGGTGGGCATTTGGTAAAAGTCTTATTATATTCCTGACGGAAATGTCTGGCTTTCCACTAAGGAAACGTCTCCATGGAAACGGCCGGGAGGGTGTGAGGCGTCCGCAGAGAGCCGCGCGGCTCCTGCGGTGAGGTAAGTTGGACTGCGAGTTCTTCCTCGCTCTTGCCAATTCTGCCTGCACTACTGTCGAACTGTGTTGACCTCAAAGAACCCCTGGAAAAGGACACCAAGTTATTTTCCCTCAACTGGAAGATTGACTTTGTAAATGACAATGTGTGGAAATAAATGTGATATTAGAAAAAGAATGGGCACTTCTTGCATACAATCACTATTTATTTTGTATATCTTTAGTAGCTTGCATAATAATACAGTTTAAGATAAAATTATCCTCTTTTCCATGTTCCAAATTCAGACAAAATACCCAAACACGTTTTATTCCGGAAACTCAAAGAATGTGATTTTACAAAAACTCACAGCTGCCACCTAGTGGTCGGATTTTTACATTACATAAGCCCTCTGATGTTCCTTATACCAGATAAGCATGAGGTGATGATCATTTCACCTTATTAAACCCTGTGTGGTTTCTAGGACATGTAGAGGTTGGGGTTGTATCTGAGACAGTCATATAAGTGTGATCGGCTAAACCCGATATCCTATCCCAAGTGTGTGTCTCAGGCTTAAGGAGAAAAAAGGAGTACAGGAGAAAAATGACCCAGACGCAGCTGGATGTGTAACTCTGCTTGGTGAAATGTCCATTACAGCAACAGCAGCGATAGCATGTGCCAGAGGGCAGACTGAGGTTGCAGAGCAGGATATTAAAGAGATTCTTGGAATACCATGAGTCCTGTTTGTCAACTTCATTTCATGCATGTCTCTCTGTGTGTGTGTGACAGTGTGTGTGTGTGTGTGTGTGTGTGTGTGTGTGTGTGTGTGTGTGTAGGTGTATGTGTAGGTGTGTGTGTGTGTGTGTAGGTGTGTGTGTAGGTGTGTTTGTGTCTGTGTGTGTGTAGGTGTGTGTGTGAGGTGTGTGTGTGTGTGTGTGTGTGTGTGAGTGTGAGTGTGAGTGTGAGTAGGTGTGTTTGGGTGCACATGTGTGTGTTCCTGGATGTGTATGGGTGCATGACATGGAAGACGGAACTTGGTTCCCACAGGTCTGGTAACAGTTCCAATTCAAGAGGTTCATGAAACCACTGAGGATGAATGATGGCTCTACGCAGGGTACACCACAATGAAAGTGCAGGTTCATCGCATTTCTCTGAGAGTAAAAGACACACACACACACACACACACACACACACACACACACACACACACACACACACACACACACACACACACACAGACACACAAAGAGACAGAGAGAAAGATGAGAGAGGATAAGGGAACCAGAGACTAATTAAGCTGACTCCAGATCAGTCACAGTGACATGCAGTCTCTGGTGGGCTGACCCAGTTTCTGTCTCTGTGCAATGTGAAGATGTAGTACTCAGTTTATGAAGCAACAATAAGCCTGACCCTCCCTACTCCTGACACAAAACAACACACACACACACACACACACACGCACATCCACCCACCCACACACATGCACACGCACAAGCACAAGCACACGCCCACACACACGCGCACAGACACACACACACACACACACACACACACGCACGCACACACACACACACACACACACACACACACACGCACTCACACACACACACACATGTGCACGCACATGCGCACGCACATGCACACACACGCATACACACACACACCACACACACACACACACACACACACCACACACACACACACACACACTCATGCACACACACACACTCACGCACACACTTACGCACACGCACACACACGCACTCACACACACACACACACCACACACACACACACACACACACTCACACACACACACACACCACACACACACGCACGCACGCACACACACACACACACACACGCACACTCACACACACGCACATGCACACACACACACACGCAGACACACACACTCACGCACACACACACACACACACACACACACAGCAAGGAAATACCCATGGTTACATCACTACTGTTACGTCATGATCATTTCCTTCCCGCTATGTCTAACTTCTTTCTGATCAACCTGCTGAACAAACCCTTCCCAATCACAATCCATTACAGAGCTGTAATCTTTTTGAAAGTCCTTTGTCAAGTCTTTTTTTCCAGTTGTTTTACTGATATATTTTATCTGACATGTCAGCTCAGTGTCAGCTCGTCAGCACCCACCTCAATGCTGATGTCTCCTGGGGAACCGATGAGCAAACTGTGCTCTGTGTTACATGTCTGCTGGTTTGTCTTTGAGCATCTTTCAGTTTCACCAGCAAAAGGCGAAGTGATTTAAGTTACGAAAGGTGAACAGTTGTTACAGTAAATGGTACGGATATAGAAAAGCACAAAAACATCATTTGAAGGAGATGTGTTTTATTATCCACAACGATGGGATGTGAAGAAACAATGAATTCAGCAAGAGAGCTAATTTTAGATTACCTATGAGGAATGACAATGCTATGCCATTGTCATTTAAATGGCAACAGGTTTTTCGCATGCATGAATAAACCTCATCTCATTTTTGTTCCCTTTATTTTCCCATCAACTTTTTACACCTGCTACAATTGTGTTTCTTACTCAAACAAATCTAAGCGCAACTCAACCCCAGGGTCACTTAGTCTGCGAAGATCCAGATCTCGTTGTGTTGGTTGAACGGTTGCCAGGGGGTGTTGTACCCTGCAACCACAAATCTGTCTTGCACAAAGCTCTTCCCCGCAGCCTCAATGGACTCCTTCAGCTTCTTCTGGTTCTCACGGGCAGCGGCCTCTGATGCCAACCCACCAAGACTCCTGATGAAGAAAAGGGCAAAACGGTTCATGTCATTTGAATACCGATACGGGACTTCACGCATCGATGAAGTCGTATCTTACACGCTAAAAACAGATATCGATGCGTATCGGTTATTTTTTACACCCCTAATACATAGATACAGGCACGTGCACAGACATTTTGGGGGGGGGAGGTGCTCAAACCAAAAAAAGGGCACCCATCGCCAAAATTATTAATGAAATTAAAAATAATAATAAATAAATAAATAAAAAACACAGTAGGATATTCTCAACTTAAATATTTTTTTTTTTTAACAAACTAAATTATCTCCTGAACATAACTCAGTCCTACACTTTGTCTGTCCTTCCTCATCCATGATGGGCTCCTCTGAACCAGGTAGGGTTACTGATTCTCCCTGATTTGTTTTACTAGTTGATGGCCTGATCCAAGATAAGAGAGCTGCTACCCTGAGCTGCTTGCTGCAGTTCCCTGTCCTTCTGCTTTTGGAGTCTCTCTTTTCTTGGCATTATTATTTTGTAAATGAGATAAATCAATGTTGTGCATAATGATCCAGAATGACTTAGATTATCTCTGTAAAGCTGACAACACAGTACACACACATTTCTTTTTACTGTTTTCTGACTGAGTTGAAGCATAAGCAGCATTACACTAATAATATACCACAATATACCTCAACAGACTGTCATGTAGCTCAACTTAAGACCTACCTTTCATTTCAATAATTACGATTTTAAATTAAACAAAACTAGTGAACTTGTCTAATTTGTAGAACCGTAAAACTGCCCTTAAATTCTCTGCCTGCCTGCCTGTCTGTCTGTCTGTCTGCCTGCCTGTATCTCTCTCCCTCTCTCTCTTCATTAAACATGACAAACGTCAGTAAACATCTGGACGGCTTTGAAATCACGGATTTCGTGAGTTTTGTGTTTTTTTATTTTTTTAGAAAACGTCGGATCAGTTGCGACGTAATGGTTTCAGCGGCGCTAATGTTGTGGTTAATTTATCACCAAACAACATCGGGCGATTGCACAAACACCGTCATTACCTGTTTGTCTGATGCTGCGGGTCAGAGAAGGAGTAGGCTGCAGCCGTTTGGCCTGGCGCTCAGCACTGCGTGAGCACTAAGTGGAGGAGGAGGAGGGAGGGGCGCGTGGGGCTTGTGAGCGCCGCGGAGCATGTCGGGCGAAATTCTCACAAGAACTTAAATAAATGCCCCGTCATATATCAAAACACATTTGGGGGGAATTGATGACAGAGAGAGTAATTTTTATTCTTAAATATTGATGAATGAAGAAAAAATGTGGCTCCAGCAGAAGGGGCACTTTTCTCATCCAGGGCAAAAGGGCAGGTGCTTGAGCACCACTAGGGGTCTATCTGTGCACGTGCCTGCATAGATGTATAGATAGAGAAGAATAAAAGACAGAGAGAGGGGCAGAGAGAGAAAAGTGTTTTCTGTGTAGAGACTCTTACCTGATATAGACCGTGGCAGCGGGCATGTCTGTCTCCCTGATGGTGGCATCGTTAGGTTTGGGAAGGTGAGTGCCAACAGGGACTGGCCAGGACACGGACCCATGTTCCTCATCACCATCCCCCTCCACTGAGACAATCGAAGGCCATGGCAGGTTGACATTTTTCTCTGTGCAGACACAATAAGAGAACAGTCTCAGAACATTCAACTCAGATTTCAGAGCATTTTGGTCACACTTATCACCATGCCATGTCAGTGAGTAAACTTAAGGAGATAGTGTGTACACGTCTTTTCTTCAATAACAGATGTTATTAAGCAGATGACACATACTTTCCTCATTCTCTCCTTTCGTGTAATGATAGAGCTTCAAAATGGCTTTTTTGATTTCCTCCTCTGTAGTGATCGCAACATCCACAGTGATCCAATGAGAAGCATGATAGAAGCGCTCCTCAAAGCCCTTTTTGAAAATATGAAATACATTCCATTTTTATGCTAGTTTCAAGTTGTTTCAGTTTCAAGTTTCAAAGAATGACTCACACGATAAGATGTCTTCCACTGGTTATTATTGTAAATGTGAACGATCTTTACCTCATAGGTGTGAACAACCGTGAACTGGGGACAGTCGTCTCCATGGCAGAACCAGGGAGGCTCCCACCCTTGGACAGGAACCATGAAGAGGGTGAACAGAGCTATGAATGCCCGGAACATGGTCTGGAGATGAAGGGAGAGGGAAAATGAAACCCATTTCTCTATAATCCATTGCAGCAACACAGCTTTATTGAACTCACTGTTATATGTGAAATAATGAGAAAATATCAGTTCCCTTAAACTACAGTTATCAAGATGTGATAAATAGATAATGATTTGTGTTCCATTTCTACAATCTTTATCATCATTCTATAAATATACTTACTATTTTCGCAGCAAAACAAAGTACTGGTTCTCTTGAAAAACTAAAAAACATGTACTTGAGATGAGATCTTAAAGTTTAGGATGAAAATGAGCTAATGCTCAGAAAAAATTAGAAACATACATGTAACTATTCCAGGGGACAAACTTGACAGTGAAATCAAATCCAAAGTTACGAGTGTAAACTAGTTAGAACGCAGATCGAAGACAAATGTGTGTGTTTCCTGATGCTGCTATAGCTAGTCTTTCAGGTCGAGAGTAGGGTTGGGTACCGAGAACCGGTTCCAATATGGCACCGGTTCCAATACAACCGGTACCTGTCGGCCAAGGATCCATATTTCCGCTGGGATCGGTATTAAAACCGGAAGTGAGTACGTAATCCCGGTCTCTGGTTGGTTAAAACTTGTCATCCCCGACAAGTGATCACACCCGTTGTGTAAAATATGCGAATGTCAGCACATTTGATTCTATAAGACTATAAGAAAAGCCTGTGGTTACAGCAATTAACGAACTAGTCAGTTGGCGAGCAACTGGATAGCTAACAAGCTAGCTAGACCTAGAGTTTAGGGGTGATGTGCTCTGAGTGCAAAAACAAGATGCAGACTATCAAATACATTTTTACAGATGTAAATAATTATAAAGACTACTTATCAGTGCTATTCAGTACACCACATACCTCAGCAAATTACAAATGCATACATTAAACGGAATTAAGTACTCACTTCCGGTTTTAATACCGATCCCAGCGGCAATACGGATCCTTGGCCGACAAGTACAAATTCACGTACCCAGTGGGTTCAAATAACAAGATTAAGTATGAACAAGATAGAAAAGATAGGTATAAACAAATCAGAAAATGGTGAAATTCCATGAAATAAATCCAAACTAAATAATACATTTTTGACTCCGAAGGCAAATATGCTCATATTTCTGCAAAAGAATTACTGAAGTTTGAAGTTGTAGGCTAGTGTGTGTACAGAGTGTGTGTGTGTTTTGTATTTATTTAAGTATACTGTAAACTGTTCTTAACAGTTAATATATTGTTCATAGTTTGAAGTTAAACGGTTTGAAGCTGTAGTTTGAAGCCAAGTGTTTTGTATTTATTCATATTTATAGTATACCTTAAACAGTTAATATATTGTTCAATTTGAAGAAAAAAAATTGCCGTGGCAATAAAAAAGCCTTTCTTTAATGTCATCAATCGTAGTTTTGTGCTATTTTTTATTTTTTTTTAAGTATCGGTTCAGGCACCGTTTAGGCACCGGTATCGTTTTAAAAGTATCGGTTTAGCACCGGTATCGGAAAAAACCCAAACGATACCCATCCCTAGTCGAGAGTATGGGGAACAGGTCTTCACTCAGCTCACACAAATGCTGATTGGTCGAGAAACAAGTTTTTTTCCTTTCTTTTTTTCCTCTCTCTCTCTCTCCCTCTCTCTGTCTCTCAGATAACACTTTTCTTATCACTGCTATGCAAATGATACCCAACTGTATCAGTCTTTCCCGTCTGACGACACCACTGTCTCTGCGCGGATCTCGGATTGTCTCTGTGATATATCCACATGGATGAAGGATCACCATCTTCAACTTAATCTGGCTAAAACGGAAATGTTGGTCTTCCCAGCCAAACAGGCCATACACCGCAACATCGATATCAAAATACTATCAGATATCAGACTTATTATTGGAAGGGATTATAAAATGAACTAGAGTGATCCATTGGAAGGAAGAGATTTTTTCTGCCATCCCTGTTGAAGAACACATGAATAGTAATTATGTATGATAACCAGATGATATGCTACATATAAACTGCATCCTGCACCTGGGTATCCTAAGCAACACTATGAAATACAATTAATACTGCAGTCTGTCTGAGCACAGTAGTGCACTAGTTGTTTCGACTAGACAGGAAGTGCTTTGAGTAGGAAAGCAATCCACCATTTAATATTAGGCTCCATCTACTGGTGTAAAGTGGTCTATGCTTGGTGTAGTCGATCCATCCATGTGGTTATACCTCAAAGAAATGTTTTCCAAAATAACATAGGAATTACATAATTTTGAACAAACTACAGCCAACTATTTCAAAATGTTTCCAATGGGTAGTATAGCAAAAGAAGTTACGGTCAGGGAGAGATCGTGGACACACAGACGATGTTAAGAGGACCATCAAAGGTGAAGTGAGGGGGTTAATTAAGAGTAGCCTCTCACTGACCTTATCAGTAAGCAGAGCAGATTCCATATAAAACAGTTTTTAGCCAGAAAGGAGTTCTGACTGGAGGGAGTGTTACATGTGTGCTGGTTGGTCTATGAGCATCTTTCAGTTTCACCAGCAAAAGGCAAATTGATTTTAAGTTACAAAATGCGAACAGTTGTTACAGTAAATGGTACGGATATGGAAAAGCACAAAAACATCATTTTAAGGAGATGTGTTTTATTATCCACAACGTGGGATGTGAAGAAACAAAGAATTCAGCAAGAGAGCTAATTTTAGATTACCTATGAGGAATGACAATGCTATGCCATTGTCATTTAAATGGAAACAGGTTTTTCGCATGCATGAATAAACCTCATCTCATTTGTGTTCCCTTTATTTTCCCATCAACTTTTTACACCTGCTACACTTGTGTTTCTCACTCAAACAAATCTAAGCGCAACTCAACCCCAGGGTCACTTAGTCTGCGAAGATCCAGATCTCGTTGTGTTGGTTGATCAGTTGCCAGGGGGTGTTGTACCCTGCAGCCACAAATCTGTCTGGCACGAAGCTCTTCCCCGCAGCCTCAATGGACTCCTTCAGCTTCTCGAGGTTCTCACGGGCATCGGCCTCTGATGCCACCCCGCCAAAACTCCTGATGAAGAAAAGGGCGAAATGGAGAGGAAGGCAAAGATGAGGTCACAGTGTTGATGATGGAGGTAGTGTGTGTGTAACAGTGAAGATTTGGTTTCTTCCACTTGCTTCCTTTTTGTGCTATTTAATCACACTGAGCATGTGCATAAGTCATGTTGTTGGGGAAATAGTGGCCTCTAGGGGTTATGCATGTTGTACAGAGTGGCTCTCCTCAGAGTTCGGGGATATAGTCACGGTGAGTTGTGCATAAAGAGAGCTCCTACATTATTTTTTTAGAATACAATGACTGAATGTATTAAATCCATACTGATTATAGAGAGGTGTTCCACATTCTATCCTCATGTAAATAGTGTGTTTGGTTTAGTAATTATGCACCTCTGAATGTATATATTAATCGAAGTTTAAAATCACTTGTGCGAATAGCTAATGTCTAATCTCCCTCTTAGATTAGCATACTGTAAGGTGTCCCATGCTGCTGTGCTAAGGAGTCCCGTAATATTGTTTGTGCCAGGTACATGTTTTGTGTTTTATTGTATATATTTCAATTATATATATTACTTTGTAATTCAACTTGAATTAACAATATATCAGAGTTCGGGGGTATAGAGTCACGATTAGCATACTGTAAGGTGTCCCATGCTGCTGTGCTAAGGAGTCCCATAATATTGTTTGTGCCAGGTGAATAAACTGGAGAACTTCACCCACGTCTCCCGGCTTTCTCTGAGTAAAACTACACAACGCAGACACATTCAGAGGGGTTACATGTGCACTGGTGACTGTGAAAGTCAGGATGGAAATGAATAGACAGAAAGATAAATAGGAGGTAAAGAGACAGGTAAAGGACAGAGACGGACAGACAGACAGACAGACAGACAGACAGACAGACAGACAGACAGATAGATAGATAGATAGATAGAGAAGAATAAAAGAAAGAGGGAGAGGCAGAGAGAGAAAAATGTTTCCTGGTTCCAGACTCTTACCCGACATAGACCGTGGCAGCGGGCATGTCTGTCTCCCTGATGGTGGCATCGTTAGGTTTGGGAAGGTGAGTGCCAACAGAGACTGGCAAGGACACAGACCCATGTTTCTCATCACCACCCCCCTCCACTGAGATAATCACAGGCCATGGCAGGGTTACATGTTCCTCTGCAAACACAGTAAGAGAATAGTCTCAGAATATTCAACTCAGATTTCAGTGCATTTTGGTCACACTTATCACCATGCCATTGCCATGTCAGTGAGTAGACTAAGGGAGATAGTGTGTTCACATCTTTTCTTCAATAATAGATGTTATTAAGCAGATGACACATACTTTCCTCATTCTCTCCTTTCGTGTAATAATAGAGCTTCCAAATGGCTTTTTTGACTTCCTCCTTTGTAGTGATCGCAACATCCACAGTGATCCAATGAGAAGCATTATAGAAGCGCTCCTCAAAGCCCTTTTTGAAAATATGAAATACATTCCATTTTTATGGCAGTTTCTCAAGTCAAGTTGTTGTTTGAAAAGAATGACACACAATAAGATGTCTTCCACTGGTTATCATTGTAAATGTGAACGATCTTTACCTCATAGGTGTGAACAACGGTGAACTGGGGACAGTCGTCTCCATGGCAGAACCAGGGAGGCTCCCACCCTTGGACAGAAACCATGAAGAGCGTGAACAGAGCTATGAACGCCTGGAACGTCATAGTCTGGAGATGAAGGGAGAGGGAAAATGAAACCCATTTTTCTACAATCCATTACAGCAACATAGCTTTACTGTACTCACTGCTACATGTGGAATCATGAGAAAATATCAGAGTTCCCTTAAACTACAGTTATCAAGATGTGATAAATAAATAATGATTTGTGTTCTTTTTCTACAATCTTTATCATCATTCTATTTATATAATTACTATTTTCGCAGCAAAACAAAGTGCTGGTTCTCTTGAAAAACTAAAAAACATGTACTTGAGATGAGATCTTAAAGTTTTGGATGAAAATGAGCTAATGCACAGAAAACATTTTGAAACTTACATGTAACTATTCCAGGGGACAAACTTGATCCAAAGTTACGAGTGTAAACAAGTAAGAACGCAGATCAGAGACAAATGTGTGTGTTTCCTGATGCTGCTGTAGCTGGTCTTTCAGGTCGAGATTATGGGGAACAGGTCTTCACTCTGCTCAACCAAATGCTGATTGGTCGAGTAACAAGTTTCTTTTTTTTTTTTCTCTCTCTCTCTCTCTCTCCCTCTCTCCCTATCTCTCTCTCATTCTCTGTGTCTCAGATAACACATATTTGTCATCATCCTATATAGAAAGTTGCATATTTCATTTATACTGATCAAAAATATGAACACAACATGGATAAATAAAAAAACGAGTCACAATTCATATAAGGTTAAGTTCAGTGAATGCATTGTGAAATAAAACTATGGATTCAGTGAATGCATTATAAACTATGAACTCAACTATGGCTACAAACATAAATTACTGCACACAATTGGCTTTTTATGAGCATGGAGAGATTAGGATATTTTATTTCAGTTTATGAAATATTACCTTTATTGAAGGCATATAGATATGGGTTTTTTGTCACGACTGCCTGGCCCAAGGCAAACTGGGTAGACCACACCGTAGCTTTCAATAATAAATAAGGTTTATTTACATAAGTAGTAAACATCAGTATAGTGAGTTAAAAGGAAAATGTCGTGCAATGTGTCAAGGGGAAATGAAGTAACAAACAAAAGTGTAAAACGCGACGAGGACAGAGGGAGCAGCCGGCATGGAGCTAAACAGTCGGAAAGGCTCTCCCCAGGCTCTCAACACCGGAGCAAGCCACAGATTGAGCGGAGCAGCAAAGCCAGAGCAAGAGAGACGTCCATGCCAAACCCCGGCATTTTATAGACCCGCCCATTAGTTCCTAGGCGCCACCACTGCACTCAGCACCCTGCAGGAGAGACAGACAGGCAACAAGACATAGCACAGAGGGACGGAGCCCCAGGCCAGATCAGTAGGGTCGTAACAGTTCTCATACCATCAGCAAACTCATTTAAACACACATAATGTTCCCACTAACCACCCAGGCTATTCGCAATATTCTTTGAAAAAATATAAGAATATACATCAAAATATAAAGTAGATCAATTAGCTACCTGGCTTCAGTGGCAAACGGGTTGTTTGCCAGGTGAGTTTGTTGGCTGTTACAGGTGTACTTATTTTGATAGCCAGTTCTCCAGCCACACACTATGAGACATGCTGTTCACAGTATAAGCAATATGAGACCTAATATAAGGGCAGTGGTGGAATGTGACGAAGTATTTTTACTTCGTTACTTTACTTAAGTACATTTTTACATATCTGTACTTTACTTAAGTAAAAATAATAGTGCATACTTTTTACTTTTACTCCATTACATTTTTTAGCTATTATCTATACTTTTACTCCGCTACATTTCTACAATATGTGCTGTTACTCGTTACATTTTATGAACATTGTTTCGCCAAAATGTTGCCTACACAAAACTATGGATTGCGTTGCTGTTTTGGAAGTTTAAACCAATCAGGTGGCTCTATCAACTCCAATGATATCAGAGTGCGCGTTTGGCAGCAGCACTAGCGGTATCTTTGCCTGTTATAGTTGAACATTCAGCCTGACTACTGCCTATTCAACATGGATCCAGAGTCGGCCTGAACTGAGCCCTCTGATATGAGCCACCCTTGGCCCTATTTAAAAGATATGTTCGAGTTCAAAGGCACCAAGAATGACTCCTGGAGGTTTCAATGCGTTTCCTGTCTCCCTCAAAAAAAGGAGTTGCTAGCCTTCAATAATTCGCCCTCAAATTTAAAGTAGCATATCGAGGTAAGCAGAGTGATTGCTATGCTAAGTTGATGTCCCTGACTTTTGAATATTGATATATGTATTTAATTCGTTTACTGACATGATATTATAATGTTATCTAGCGAAATGCATGTTGACATACAGCAATAGCATAAAAAAAACATGATTGGACCTTCATTATATATTTAACGTAGTGGTAAGATAAAGCTGGTAGGTTAGCTATATCAAGCTAGCGTGCCTTGTTCTGTCCAGTTTTACAATCACATTTGTTTTTCATGTTCCATGTTTCCCTTTTTAACACGTTTACAATTAAATAAAAGTTTTAAAGATATCACCTGGTGTCTTTATTGGTTTGGCTTAATGGTATTAACTTTGCAAACAATCCCTGGTAGATAACTTGTCATCCGCAGAATTGTAAGATATAGTGTGAACAGTATTACAGATGGTAGGCACAATAAGTACACCAACCTTTCCAATTAACAAATGTTGTTGCTTATAATTATTACTAGTAGTGACATCTGTAGAGGCATTTATTACCAGTAGCTATTTCTTTATCAAAATGGCACAGCCTAGATATTGAGAGACAACCCATTGCGTGAGTACTTTTACTTTTAATACCTAAAGTAAATTTAAAAGTAAGTACTTTTTACTTTTACTTAAGTAGGATTGTTGATGTAGTACTTTTACTTTTATCTTCCTGGGTACTTGTACTTTTACTTAAGTACTAAACTTCAGTACTTCCTCCACCACTGTATAAGGGTGATGTGTCAAGAAAGATATGATGAGGTTGGGGTTTGGGTAAGGTCAGGGTTAAGAATATGTTACGGCATGGTGATAAAAACAGCTAAAGCTACTTGATAGGCATTTGTTGTGTGCCAGAAGTTATTTGTAGAGTGATTAAAATGGGCTGTGCCACTCATTAACTGATTAATGTGGTTATTTTCAAGATATATATAGTTATAGAATATAGTTCATGATATAGTACATAAATGACGTATTAGTCTTTCCCGCCTGACGACACAACTGTCTCGGCGTATCTCGGATTGTCTCTGTGACATATCCACATGGATGAAGGATCACCATCTTCAACTTAATGTGGCTAAAACGGAACTGTTGGTCTTCCCAGCCAAACAGGCCATTCACCGCAACATCGATATCAAAATACTATCAGATAACAGACTTATTATTGGAAGGGATTATAAAATGAACTAGAGTGATCCATTGGAAGGAAGATTATTTCTGTCATCCCTATTGAAGAACACATGAACAGTAATTATGTATGATAACCAGATGATATGCTACATAGAAACTGCATCCTGCACCTGGGTATCCTAAGCAACACTATGAAATACAATTAATACTGCAGTCTGTCTGAGCATAGTAGTGCACTAGTTGTTTCGACTGGACAGGAAGTGCTTTGAGTAGGAAAGCAATCCACCATTTACTATTAAGCTCCATCTGCTGGTGTAAAGTGGTCTATGCTTGGTGTAGTCGATCCATCCATGTAGTTATACCTAAAAAAAAAACGTTATTCAAAATAACATGCAAATGATATCATTTTGAACAAACTACAGCCTATAATCCATTTCAACATTTGTCCAATGGGTAGTATAGTAAAACAAGTTGTGTGCAGGGAGAGATCATGGACACACTGAAGATGATAAGAAGGTCCATCAAAGGTGAAGTGAGGGAGTTAAATAAGAGTAGCCTCTCACTGGCCTCATCAGTAAGCAGAGCAGATTCCATATAAAACAGTTTTTAGCCAGAAAGGAGTCCTCAATTAAGGGAGTCACATCACAATCCATTACAGAGCTGTAATCTTTTTGAAAGTCCTTTTTTTCAGTTGTTTTACTGATATGTTTTATCTGACCAAGGTCAGCTGTGATCTGACATGTCGGCTCAGTGTCAGTTCGTCAGCACACACCTCAATGCTGATGTTTCCTTGGGAACTGATGAGCAAACACACAAAATGATGTGTCGTCACAGCCTCACCTGAGCTCTGTGTTACATGTGTGCTGGTTGGTCTATGAGCATCTTTCAGTTACACCAGTAAAAGGCCAATTGATATAAGTTACAAAATGTGAAGAGTTGATACAGTAAACGGTACGTATATATGAAAGCATAAAGACATCATTTGAAGGAAATGTGTTTTATTATCCACATCGATGGGATGTGAAGAAACAATGAATTCAAGTAGAGAGCTCATTTTAGAAAACCTATGAGGAATGACTGCTATACCATTGTTATTTAAATGAGACAGTTTTTTACGTGCATGAATAAGCCTCATCTCATTTTTAGTTTTCTTTATTTTCCCCATCATCTCAACTTTTTACACCTGCTACAATTGTGTTTCTCACTCAAACAAATCGAAACGCAACCCAACCCCAGGGTCACTTAGTCTGCGAAGATCCAGATCTCGTTGTGTCGGTTGACCAGTCGCAAGGGGGGGTCGTACCCAGCAGCCACAAATTTGTCTGGCACGAAGCTCTTTCCCGCAGCCTTAATGGACTCCATCAGCTTCTTGAGGTTCTCAAGCATATTAGTCTCTAATATCACCCCACCAAAACTCCTGATGAAGATAAGGGCAAAACGGAGAGGAAGGCAAAGATGAGGTCACAGTGTTGATGATGGAGGTAGTGTGTGCACTGGTGACTGTGAAAGTCAGGATGGAAATGAATAAATAAGAAAGACAAATAGGAGGTAAAGGACACAGACAGACAGACAGACAGACAGACAGACAGACAGACAGACAGATAGATAGATAGATAGATAGATAGATAGATAGATAGATAGATAGATAGATTGATAAAGAGTAAAAGACAGAGGGAGGGGCAGAGAGAGAGAAATGTTTCCTGGGTAGAGACTCTTACCTGACATAGACCGTGGCAGCGGGCATGTCTGTCTCCCTGATGGTGGCATCGTTAGGTTTGGGAAGGTGAGTGCCAACAGGGACTGGCCAGGACAAAGACCCATGATTCTCATCCTCATCCCCCTCTACTGACAGAATCAAAGGCCATGGCAGTTTTACATTTTTCTCTGCAAATACATCAAGAGAACAGTCTCAGAACATTCAACTCAGTTTTCAGTCCATTTTGGTCACACTTATCACCATGTCATGTCAGTGAGTAGACTAAGGGAGATAGTGTGTTCACGTCTTTTCTTCAATAATAGATGTGATTCAGCAGATGACACATACTTTCCTCATTCTCTCCTTTTGTGTATAAAAAGAGCTTGGAAATGGCTTTTTTGACTTTCTCGTGTGTAGTGATCCCAATATCCACAGTGATCCAATGAGAAGCATGATAGAAGCGCTCCTCAAAGCCCTTGTTTGAAAATATGAAATACATTCCATTTTTATGGCAGTTTCACAAGTCAAGTTGTTGTTTGAAAAGAATGACTCACACGATAAGATGTCTTCCACTGGTTATCATTGTAAATGTGAACGATCTTTACCTCATAGGTGTGAACAACGGTGAACTGGGGACAGTCGTCTCCATGGCAGAACCAGGGAGCCTTCCACCCTTGGACAGGAACCATGAAGAGAGTGAACAGAGCTATGAGTGCCTGGAACGTCATGGTCACACAGGCTCGAGGAACACTGTCCAAAGAGGGCACTGAGCTTCGTCTGGAGATGAAGGGAGAACAGAGAGTTCAGTAAAGCTGTGTTGCTGTAATGAATTATAGAGAAATGGGTTTCATTTTCATGGAATCATGAGAAAATATCAGTCCCCTTAAACTACAGTTATCAAGATGTGATAAAGACAATGATTTGTGTTCCATTTCTTCAATCTTTATCATCATTCTATTTAAATACTTACTATTTTCGCAGCAAAACAAAGTATTGATTCTCTTGAGAAAAAAAAAACATGTACTTGAGATGAGATCTTAAAGTTTTGGATGAAAATGAGCTAATGCACATGTAGCCCAGACAACAAAGGGTCAACAAAGGGTCCCCCTCGGTCGTGTCATCAGCAGACATGGGATGTCTTTCCACTGTTATGCTGACGACACACAGCTTTATATCAAAACTGCCCCAAGCCCCACTGCAGCCATGTCATGTCTCACCGCCTGTCTTGGGGAGATAAAGGCATGGATGAGCAACAACTTTCTCCAGCTAAACAGTAGCAAAACCGAAGCCCTTCTTGTTGGCACTCCACACCAGGTTCAGTCATCCTCCTTAACTCATCTCACCTTCGACAGCCAGGTCATCCCCCTCTCCTCCACAGTCACTAATCTCGGAGTTAGGTTTGACCCTCACCTGACCTTTAATGACCATATAAAACACCTGTGCAAAACCTCCTTTTATCATCTAAGAAACATCTCCAAACTCCGCCCCACTTTAACCCTATCAGATGCAGAGAAGCTTGTCCACGCCTTTATCTCCTCAAGACTGGACTATTGTAATTCGCTTTTCTATGGGATCACTGGCAAGAACATCCAGAAGCTGCAATACATACAAAACAGCGCTGCCAGGATCCTGATGAGGGTCCTGAAATATGAGCACATAACACCAATATTACACTCACTACACTGGCTCCCTGTCTCTTTCCGGATTGACTACAAAGTCCTTATACTCACCCATACATGCATAAATGGGCATGCACCTCCCTACCTGCAAGAATTAATTACTCCCCAAACCTCCACCTGCACCATCAGGTCTTCAAACAGCTTGCTCCTCCGCGTCCCCAAAACAAAGCTCCGCACCATGGGCGACCGGGCCTTTTGCTCGGCAGCGCCACGCTTATGGAACAGCCTCCCTGACCACCTAAGGGCAACGCAGACGCTGGACTCCTTTAAAGCTGGACTAAAAACATTTTTATTCAGGAAGGCATTTCTGGCCTTGTGTTAAATCGTATGTTAAAATGTTAAAAAGTTTTCTATTATGCTTATGTTAATTCATTTTTATTTTATTGTATTATTATAGTTAGTTTTTAATATGTTGGCACTCTGAGATGCTTTTGAATGAAGAGTGCATTACAAATAAAATAAATTATTATTATTATTATTAATTCCCCTAGAACCCTCAGAACCTAAAACACCAATCAGAGCTGCGCTCAGTTCGTTACCGTGGCAACCAATTTAGACCAAACTCAGTCAAAGTGGAACGAGTGGAAGAAACGAGTAGATTTAACAAGAAGATAAAAGAACCCCAAAGAAGACCCACAACACACAAAACCTGACCGGAGAAAATGAACAAATTGAATTGAACAAATAAATTGAAGGTAATTATCAAACTAAACGAACTGTACGATAAGAAAACGATTAGATACAAAAATAAATAAACACTAATGTATATGTATTTATGGCCATAGATACCCAGAGCATAAAGAATTGCAAATAATTCAACGGCAACGCAACTCTAATGGAATGCTGGCTTCGGTGAGTTCTTTTGACCGTTGACCATTACTAAGCTAAGCTAGGTTGATAAAGTACTACGGCTGCTTTAGCATAACAAAACAAAACGTAATGTTACCATACCTCCCCGTAATGATTACATAAACCAACTAGGATCAAACTTACTTGTTTTGTTTTATTCATTTGTTGATTTCAGTAAAGTGAGATACATGATTGTTTCTGGCCTGTAAATTTACAGGTCAAGTTTTTTTGAATGGACGACATTTGATGGCGAGCTACCCAGGATCTGAACCCTCCAACTTTCCCTTTCCCTCCTCACCTCATAGTGGTAGGACAAATTGACTTGACTTTGACTGACTATGACTTACGTGAACCCCTTTCATTGCTGACGACCCAGAACTTTGAACACTTTCAATTTACTTTGATACAACATTGAACTGAACTTGAATGCACACTTTCAATTTACTTTGATACAACATTGAACTGAACACTTTGAATTTACATTTGATTCAACATTGAACATTGCATTATGAAGTAAAACTGGATTCAGTGAATGCATGATGAAGTAAACTATGAACTCAACTATGGCTAAAAACATATATTACTGCACACAATTTGAGAGAAATTGGCTTTTTATGAGCATGGAGAAATTAGGATATTTCAGTTTATGAAACAATACCATTATTGAAGGCATATAGATATGGGTTTTTTTATACCATCAGCAAACTAATTTAAACACACATGATCTTCCCACTTACCACTCAGGCTATTCACAGTATGCTTTGAAAAAATATAAGAGTATACATCAAAATATAAAGTAGATCAATTAACTGCCTGGCTTCAGTGGCAACAGGGTTGTTTGCCAGGCGAGTTTGTTGGCCGTTACAGGTGTAGTTATTTTAATAGCCAGTTCTCCAGCCACAAACTATGAGACATGCTGTTCAAGTATCAAAATTGACTCTGTATAGTCCTACTAGTACTTAACTCGCACTTACAGTAGTTACATTCCTGCACTTTTTTCTGCTAAATGGCTAAATGTAAATGTAATGACATGTATTTTAGATGCTTGGCTTTGCTTTACACGGAAACCCCAAAGTACCTCGGATGCTAAGGTGACCAAATCTGATGTCACTGTTTGTTAGGTAAGAGGAAATTCATTTGATAAGAGCATCAGAGATCAACATACAGGGCTTACAGAAATGACATGAAGACAATAAAACCAAAATGTACCATCTGTACCCACCTTATTTGTTGCTTCTGAATGGACGGTCGAATGGAATAAGCTGTAAAAAATGCAGGAAGCTGCAGAAATAGTTTCCCTTAAGAGGAAGCCAGAAAATGCAGATGCAGATGCAGAAAATGGCATCAAGGTGCTAGGAATACGTTTTCTTGTGTTTCAGCCACTTATATTCAGTGTTCATATACTGTGTTCTCCTATCATGCAAATGGGAAGGATATGTTCTTTGGATTACGACTCTTTTGACATTTGCCAATGAGCTAGGTCAGCATGTGACACTTATTCATATCACACAGCAGAGCCTGATAGGAACCATCTTATCTTACGTCTAAGTGTGATGCCTGTACCAGAAGCTTTATCCTAGTTTAAACCTTGCTTTTGGTATCTATGTAGAGAATGTGGTATAACATGTTACAAAAAACAAGAGGGCTGTGTGTGTGTGCGTGCGTGCGTGCGTGTATGAATGCGTGCAGGATAAGCACAAGCACTAGATTTCTGTATAGTCTTTGAATTTAGATGAACTCAAACAGACCTCAAAGGTTTAAATTTATATTACCAACTTGCAGACGGGGACCCGGCTCAAGCAGAATAGAAAACACACACAACTTGTTTTCAGTGGAATGGTACTATTGGGCCGTGAGGTCTGTTGGTATGAGACAGCCCCCGGGCAGCAGAACCACTCGAGGACCAACGTTACATAGAAGTGTTGTTCCGTGGGAGGGAGGGAAACACCTGCGCTCACTTTGACCACCTTCTCTCTCAACTGCGGAATGTTCCAGGGCAGAACAAAGTATTCCAATAGAAAGAGTGGTAAGTCAAGAAGAATTGCCTAGTAATGAGTCCTGAACTAGGAAGGAACTTGTGTGTTTTTGAAGTATTAATGTATTGTAAATGTGTCATGTTTGATTGTGCTCTTGTCAATACCCAGATGACCAAAATAAAATAATAAAAAAGAAAACTCTCTCAGGTGAAGTTTTGTCTGCTCAAAAATTCCAGTACACAGTCGTTGGTTATAATACTGTGATATGAGGCAGATTCCAGACAGAACTAAAGTATTATGATTCCTATGTATGAATCGCTTATGACTCTAGTCATGTCTTTTTTTATGTTCCTTTATGTTCTTTAGAATTAGAAGTAAGGTTAAGTAGCTATCTATGTGTCCCTGAATGGGCCATTTCTATCTGTGTGCCTTTGTGTTTGTAAGTGATAGGGATTGGGGTGTTTTGGTTATGTCTCGAAGGCCATAAGGGTCACTCTAACGCTTGAGAGCATATCCTGCGTCAAGATGGTATCTGGACCCAGGGTGGCCCACGTGAATCGAGCTCTGAGATTAACACCCTCCTCTCCTGTCAGACCTCGGATACTTAAACTGAGCTCTGAGATTAACACCCTCCTCTCCTGTCAGACCTAGGATACTTAAACTGAGCTCTGAGATTAACACCCCCCTATTAAATTGTGATTTAAATGGGAGCAGTTTTTTTTACATGCATGAATAAGTCTCATCTCATTTTATCTCATCTTTATTTTCCCATCATCTCAACTTTTTACACCTGCTACAATTGTGTTTCTCACTCAAACAAATCTAAACGCAACTCAACCCCAGGGTCACTTAGTCTGCGAAGACCCAGATCTCGTTGTGTCGGTTGACCAGTCGCAAGGGGGGGTCGTACCCTGCAGCCACAAATCTGTCTGGCACGAAGCTCTTCCCCGCAGCCTCAATGGACTCCTTCAGCTTCTCGAGGTTCTCACGGGCATCGGCCTCTGATGCCACCCCGCCAAAACTCCTGATGAAGAAAAGGGCAAAACAGAGAGGAAGGGCAAAGATGAGGTCACAGTGTTGAGACTGGTGACTGTGAAAGTCAGGATGGAAATTAATAGACAGAAAGATAAATAGGAGGTAAAGAGACAGCTAAAGGACAGAGACAGACAGACAGATAAACATATAGATAGATAGATAGACAGATAAACATATAGATAGATAGTAGGGGTGTGAATCTCTTATGAAAAAGACGATCCGATTAGTATCTCGAGACATTGGGCACGATACAATACAAGAAAAAATACATGTTGATAAAAAGCAATCAATGCGAAAGCAACTTCAGACTGATCAAAATCATGTCAAAGCGGAAAGCGGGCACTGGCCGAGGAAACGCAGACCTAACTTCACCGGTGCAGAGGTAGAGGTACTGTTGCAGAATGTAGATGTGTCCATTCTATTCCACTATGGCTATATCCACGCGAGTGAGTTTAGTGCTCATTTATTTATTTATTTATTCACTGCCATTTGCAGTGTCCGTATAGTGCTTTCATTTATTTTAGGACATCACAATGCCTCGGTCTCGGAATCATGCCTATAAATGTGAAACATAATTGTTAATGATAGTAATAAATACGAGAATATTTGTATCATAATTATTTAAATCCGAGGATGTCTCACAAATTCAGCCCTTAAAAACAATCTGGCCGATTAGGGACTGCTATTCAGCGTTCTTAAAATCTGTCCCAAGTTAAGGACGAATCCCAGATGAGAAAAACATTCATGAATTCCAGAATTGAAGTGGAGTTAAGAAATGTCTTCTTAACTTTTTCTTAACTGCGTTTGAGACTGATGTCCAATATTTCCTGCGGTACTGCTGTATGGAAATGTGGGTACTAAGATTCGTGGTACTGCCACTGTACTTGATTTCTGCCCTAAATAACTTGCAAATGGCTTCACTTTTAAAGAGTTTACCTTCTTTCTTGTAAAAGTCAAAGGACTTCCAAACTTTCGACGTAAGTTTTGATGACGCATTGAAAATGTGTTTGGTGTGGTCAGACATCGATTCTTTACAGAAAGGGGATTGGCATGTTTTGAGCATGTCAACGTATGGCGTTGCGTCAGTCAAAGGGATAGCAGAACGCCTGATAGGCTTATGCTATGCGGGCTTGAGAGGCTGTCATTGTTCTGACTGAAATCAAATGCACCAGGTTAGCGAGTGAGTGTTTTGCGTAGCAACTTAACGGAGAGACAAATGCTTGTGAACCTGTTAAACTTTTAAATCGGGGCAACGACCAGTTCATGTCATTTTAATACTGATACGGGACTTCACGCATCGACGTAGTCGTATCTTACACGCTAAAAACGGAAATCGATGCGTATCAGTTATTTTTTTACACCCCTAATAGATAGATAGAGAAGAATAAAAGACAGAGGGAGAGTTAGAGAGAAAAATGTTTCCTGGTTCCAGACTCTTACCTGATATAGACCGTGGCAGCGGGCATGTCAGTCTCCCTGATCTTGGCATCGTTAGGTTTGGGAAGGTGAGTGCCAACAGGGACTGGCCAGGACACAGACCCATGATTTTCATCACCCTCCCCCTCCACTGAGAGAATCGAAGGCCATGGCAGGATTACATTTTTCTCTATGCAAACACATCAAGAGAACAGTCTCAGAACATTCAACTCAGATTTCAGAGCATTTTGGTCACACTTATCACCATGGCATGTCAGTGAGTAGACTAAAGGAGATAGTGTGTTCACATCTTTTCTTCAATAATAGATGTTATTAAGCAGATGACACATACTTTCCTCATTCGCTCCTTTCGTGTAATAATAGAGCTTCCAAAGGGCTTTTTTGACTTTCTCCTTTGTAGTGATCGCAACATCCACAGTGATCCAATGGGAAGCATTATAGAAGCGCTCCTCAAATCCCTTTTTGAAAATATGAAATACATTACATTTTTATGCCAGTTTCACAGGTCAAGTTGTTGTTTGAAAAGAATGACTCACACGATAAGTCCACTGGTAATTATTGTAAATGTTTACCTCATAGGTGTGAACAACCGTGAACTGGGGACCGTCGTCTCCCTGGCAGAACCAGGGAGCCTCCCACCCTTGGACAGAAACCATGAAGAGAGGGAACCGAGCTATGAGTGCCTGTTACGTCATTGTCACACAGGCAGGAACACTGACCAAAGAGGGCACTGAGCTTCGTCTGGAGATGAAGGGAGAGGCAAAATCCATTACAGCAACACAGCTTTACTGAACTCACTGTTATATGTGGAATCATGAGAAAATATCAGTTCCCTTTAAATACAATTATCAAGATGTGTTCCATTTCTTCAATCTTCTTCATCATTCTATTTATATATTTACTATTTTCGCAGTACATGTACTTGAGATGAGATCTTAAAGTTTTGGATGAAAAAGAGCTAATGCACAGAAAGAAATGAGAAACTTACATTACTGTTGATAAAAAACACATGGAACAACTATTCCAGAGGACAAACTTGAAATCCAAAGTACCGAGTGTAAACAAGTTAGAACGCAGATCAGAGACAAATGTGTGTGTTTCCTGATGCTGCTGTAGCTGGTCTCTCAGGTCGAGAGTATGGGGAACAGGTCTTCACTCTGCTCTTTACTTCAAAGCTCACACAAATGCTGATTGGTGGAGAAACAAGTTTGGTGACTCTCTCTCTCTACATCAGATAACGCATATTTGTCATCATCCTATATGGAAAGTTGCATATTTCATTTATACTGAACAACAATACAAACACAACATGGATAAATAAACGCCTCACAATTCATATAAGGTTCAGTTCAGCAAATGCATTATGAAGTAAAACTATGGATTCAGTGAATGCATTATTAAGTAAACTATGAACTCAACTATGGCTACAAACATAAATTACTGCACACAATGAGAGAAATAGTTTTTTTATGAGCATGGAGAAATTAGGATATTTTATTTCAGTTTATGAAACATTACCATAATTGAAGGCATATAGATATGGGCTTTTATACCATCAGCAAACTAATTTAAA
The DNA here is from genome assembly GCF_900700415.2 of Clupea harengus. Taxonomy (NCBI): domain Eukaryota; kingdom Metazoa; phylum Chordata; class Actinopteri; order Clupeiformes; family Clupeidae; genus Clupea; species Clupea harengus. The sequence continues at coordinate 23,868,480 of NC_045164.1, read as the reverse complement.
CACACATGATGTTCCCACTAACCACTCAGGCTATTCACAGTATGCTTTGAAAAAAATAAATGAATACACATCAAAATATAAAGATCAATTAGCTACCTGGCTTCAGTGGCAACAGGGTTGTTTGCCAGGCGAGTTTGTTGGCTGTTAAAGGTGTAGTTAAAGTTAAAGTAGCCAGTTTTCCAGCCACAAACTATGAGACATGTGTCACAGGGTGAATTGGTCGGGAGTTAGACCCAGCTGTTGCCCATACCACTAATTGGCAATGATAGGGCGCTGTACCCGGCTGTTGCCCATACCAGTGATTGGCAGAGACGTGTCTATACACACCACATTGTGTTTGGTGTGCATGGGCGGTGGAGTTGGGTGCAGGTCGTCACTCTGTCCAACCAACTACGATTGTCTCTTGCTAAATGCTAAGCGAGAGAATAGAGAGGTTCTCCCTGTACGTGTCCTGTCTGTGTGTGCCTGCTGGTTCCACGGAAAAGAGCAGTGGCTGCATTCCCGGGTCGTGATCGGGACGAGGAGGCAGTTACAGGGGCTGTACACCGCACAATTGGAGTTAAGCTCCAACCAGTAAGGAACGTGTCCCATTCTTACTCTCCTGGTGCCTAGTCTCTCTTTTGCCTCTTGTCACTATTAGCACTGAAGGCTTCGTACTCCTCAGGTTTCTCTGCTGTGCTGTCCACCGTGTCTCCTGCCGGATTTGTTCTTCCCTGGTCGCTGACGCGGAGTGGATGACGTCACCAGGACCGTGCCTAGCGGATGGAAGCAGCATCGCGGGGAGCCACTAATGGACAGTTTTTTTTTTTTTTTTTTTGGTCTTCTTTGTGGGGATTCGAGGGTCGATCCCCACTTTTTGAACTTTCATGTGGTCTGTCTTGTGTGTTTGTCCCCTTGCCCCTCCTTTATTGCCATAGCCATTGGGGGTCCAAAGTTCAGGGGGTGCTGGTTGGGCTAGGTTCCAGGGTGGGTTCCCTCTAGTTAAATTGGTTGCAGTGCCCTAGTAAATAGTTTGCAGTGCCCAATCATTTTGGAGTGCCTTCACTTTACCTTTTGCAGTGTCCTAGGTAGTTTATTTGCATTGCCCGATCATTTAGAGTTGCAGTGTTTATCACGTGTGTCATGTGACCCGTCCTGCTCGTGGTCCCAAGCTTACGCCCACCCCCATTGACAAAGGGAGGGAAGTTTCTCTGCCCCATTAGAGCTGAGTAGGGGAGGGGTGTGGGAGACCCTATACACGTTGCTCGGTGTGGGCAGTAATAAATACACCTATTCTCAACAACCTGCCTGGTCTTCTGTGTGGAGTGGGGTGTTGAGAGATCCTTGTACATGTACCTGTGTTGGGTGGAGTTAAAGGTCTCGGTAAAACCTGTGATGCATGCTGTTCACAGTATAAGCAATATGAGAACTAATATAAGGGTGATATGCCAGGAAATACATGGTGAGGTTGGGGTAAGGTCAGGGTTAAGGATTTTACGTAAGGTATGGTCATAAAAAGAGGTAAAGCTTGTTAATAAGTGTGTGTGTGTGTGTGTGTGTGTGTGTGTGTATATGCTTCCCCATTTTTATGTTCTCTCGTAGCTTTTGTTAAAATGGTCTTTGAATTTAGATTAACTCAAGCACACCCCGCAAAGGTTTAAATGTTTATTACCAACTTGCAGACGGGGACCCGGCTCTCAAGCAGAATAGAAAACACACATGACTTGTTTTCAGTGGAATGGTACTATTGGGCCGTGAGGTCTGTTGGTATGAGACAGCCCCCGGGCAGCAGAACCACTCGAGGACAGACGTTACATAGAAGTGTCGTTCCGTGGGAGGGAGGGAAATACCTGCGCTCATTTTGACCTCCTTCTTTCTCAACTGCGGAATGTTCCAGGGCAGAACAAAATATTCCAATAGAAAGAGTAGTAAGTCAAGAAGAACTTAGAAAACTCTCTCATGGTCATAGTTAAGAATGTACAGATATTTTCAAGTTCAAAATGATATATTTTGCCTAGTAATGAGTCCTGAACTAGGAAGGAACTTGTGTTTTTTCAAAGTATTAATGTATTGTAAGTGTGTCATGTTTGATTGTACTCTTGTCAATACCCAGATGACCAAAATAAAAATAAAATAATAAAAAAGAAAACTCTCTTGTGAAGTTTTGTCTGCTCAAAAATTCCATTACACAGTCGATGGTTATAATACTGTGATATAAGGCAGATTCCAGACAGAACTAAAGTATTATGATTCCTATGTATGAATGTCTTATGACTAGTCATGTCTTTTTTATGTTCTTTAGAATTAGAAGTAAGGTTAAGTAGCTATCTGTGTGTCCCTGAATGGGCCATTTCTATCTGTGTGCCTTTGTGTTTTCTAAGTGATAGGGATTGGGGTGTTTTAGTTATGTCTCGAAGGCCATAAGGGTCATTCTATTGCTCTTATGTTCTAATCAGAGAAACTGGTGAATCTTTAAGTGAAGCCAAGCTCTCTCCCCTATGATGCGCTTCATTGTAAATAAAACCTTGTTCCTGATTTTTCCACCATTGCCTGACTGAGGTCTCTATCCTACGTTGTAAAAAAATACTATCAGATATCAGATTTATTATTGGAAGGGATTATAAAATGAACTAGAGTGATCCATTGGAAGGAAGAGATTTGTTCTGTCATCCCTGTTGAAGAACACATGAACAGTAATTAGGTATGATAACCAGATGATACGCTACATATAAACTGCATCCTGCACCTGGGGATCCTGAGCAACACTATAAAAAACAATTAATACTAATTAATACTGCAGTCTGTCTGACCACAGTAGTGCAGTAGTATTTTCGACTGGACAGGAAGTGCTTTGAGTAGGAAAGCAATCCACCATTTACTATTAGGCTCCATCTACTGGTGTAAAGTGGTCTATGCTTGGTGTAGTCGATCCATCCATGTGGTTATACCTCAAAGAAACGTTATTCAAAATAACATGAGAATGATATCATTTTGAACAAACTACAGCCTATAATCCATTTCAACATTTTTCCAATGGGTAGTATAGTAATGAAGTTGCGTGCAGGGAGAGATCATGGACACGCTGAAGATGATAAGAGGTCCATCAAAGGTGAAGTGAGGAAGTTAAATAAGAGTAGCTTCTCACTGGCCTCATCAGTAAGCAGAGCAGATTCCATATAAAACAGTTTTTAGCCAGAAAGGAGTCCTCACTGGAGGGAGTCACATCACAATCCATTACAGAGCTGTAATCTTTTTGGAAGTCCATTGGCAAGTCTTTTGTTTTTAGTTGTTTTACTGATCTGACATGTCAGCTCAGTGTCAGCTCGTCAGCACACACCTCAACGCTGATGTCTCCTTGGGAACTGATGAGCAAACACACAAAATTATGTGTCGTCTCATCCTCTCCTGAGCTCTGTGTTACATGTGTGCTGGTTGGTCTATGAGCATCATTCAGTTTCACCAGCAAAAGGCCAATTGATTTAAGTTACAAAATGCGAACAGTTGTTACAGTAAATGGTAGGACATCATTTGAAGGAGATGTCTTTTTTATTATCGATGGGATGTGAGGAAACAATGAATTCAACAAGAGAGCTCATTTTAGATTGACCTATATGGAATGTTCTTTATTTTCCTATTAACTCAACTTTTTACGCCAGCTACAATTGTGTTTCTTACTCAAACAAGTCTAAACGCAACCAAACCCCAGGGTCACTCAGTCTGCGAAGACCCAGATCTCGTTGTGTCGGTTGATCAGTCGCAAGGGGGGGTCGTACCCAGCAGCCACAAATCTGTCTGGCACGAAGCTCTTCCCCGCGGCCTCAATGGACTCCTTCAGCTTTTCGAGGTTCTCACGGCCATTAGTCTCTGATGCCACCCCGCCGAAACTCCTGATGAAGAAAAAAGAGGGCGAAACGGAGAGGAAGGCAAAGATGAGGTCACAGTGTTGATGATGGAGGTAGTGTGTGCACGGGGGAAAGTCAGGATGGAAATGAATAAATAAGAAAGGTAAAGACACAGCTAAAGGACAGAGACAGACAGACAGACAGACAGACAGACAGACAGACAGACAGACAGACAGACAGATAGACAGATAGACAGATAGATAGACAGATAGATAGATAGATAGATAGATAGATAGATAGATAGATTGATAGACAGATAGATAGATTGATAGATAGATAGATAGATAGATAGATAGATAGATAGATAGATAGATAGATTGATAGATAGACAGATAGATAGATAGATAGATAGATAGATAGATAGACAGACAGACAGACAGACAGACAGACAGACAGATAGATAGATAAATAGATAAATAGATAGATAGATAGATAGATAGATAGATAGATTGATAGATAGACAGATAGATAGATAGATAGATAGATAGATAGATAGACAGATAGATAGATAGATAGACAGATAGACAGATAGATAGATAGATAGATAGACAGACAGACAGACAGACAGACAGACAGACAGACAGATAGATAGATAGATAGACAGATAGATAGATAGATAGATAGATTGATAGACAGACAGACAGATAGACAGATAAATAGATAAATAGATAGATAGATAGATAGATAGATAGATTGATAGACAGATAAATAGATAGATAGATAGATAGATTGATAGACAGATAGATAGATAAAGAATAAAAGACAGAGGGAGGGGCAGAGAGAGAGAAATGTTTCCTGGTTCCAGACTCTTACCTGACATAAACCGTGGCAGCGGGCATGTCTGTCTCCCTGATGGTGGCATCGTTAGGTTTGGGAAGGTGAGTGCCAACAGAGACTGGCCAGGACACGGACCCATGTTTCTCATCACCATCCCCCTCCACTGAGACAATCGAAGGCCATGGCAGGTTGACATTTTTCTCTGTGCAGACACAATAAGAGAACAGTCTCAGAACATTCAACTCAGATTTCAGAGCATTTTGGTCACACTTATCACCATGCCATGTCAGTGAGTAAACTTAAGGAGATAGTGTGTTCACGTCTTTTCTTCAATAACAGATGTTATTAAGCAGATGACACATACTTTCCTCATTCGCTCCTTTCGTGTAAGAAATGAGCTTCCAAAGGGCTTTTATGACTTCCTTCTTTCTAGTGATCCCAACATCCACAGTGATCCAATGAGAAGCATTATAGAAGCGCTCCTCAAAGCCCTTTTTGAAAATATGAAATACGTTCCATTTTTATGCCAGTTTCACAGGTCAAGTTGTTGTTTTAAAAGAATGACGATAAGATGATAAGATGTCTTCCACTTGTTATTATTGTAAATGTGAACGATCTTTACCTCATAGGTGTGAACAACCGTGAACTGGGGACAGTCGTGTCCATGGCAGAACCAGGGAGCCTCCCACCCTCGGACAGGAACCAGGAAGAGAGTGAACAGAGCTATGAGCCTCTGGAACGTCATGATCACACAGGGTCCAGGAACACTGTCCAAAGAAGGCACTGAGCTTCGTCTGGAGATGAAGGGAGAGGCAAAATGAAAACCCATTTCTCTATAATCCATTGCAGCAACACAGCTTTGCTGAACTCACTGCTACATGGGGAATCATGAGAAAATATCAGAGTTCCCTTAAACTACAGTTATCAAGATGTGATGAATAGACAATGATTTGTGTTCCATTTCTACAATCTTTATCATCATTCTATATATACTTACTATTTTCACAGCAAAACAAAGTACTGGTTCTCTTGAAAAACTAAAAAAAACTTGTACTTGAGATGAGATGCTAAAGTTTTGGATGAAAATGAGCTAATGCACAGAAAAATATAAAAAACGTACGTATAACTATTCCAAAGGACAAACTTGACAGTGAAATCAAATCTAAAGTTACGTGTGTAAACAAGTTTGAAGGCAGATCAGGCGGAGACAAAAGTACCCTTTTACCTGTGTGTGTTTCCTGATGTTGCTACAGCTGGTCTTTCAGGCTGACTGGGAACAGGTCTTCACTCTGTTCCTCTTTTCAGTGTGCACACAAATGCTGATTGGTGGAGAAACAAGTTCCGTGACACAGACAGGGTCAGGAAAGAGGTCAGGTTTGGGTTTGGGTAAGGTCAGGGTTAAGGGTATGTTAAGGTATGGTCATAAAAACAGCTAAAGCTACTTGGTAGGCATTTGTTGTGTGCCAGAAGTTATTTGTAGAGTGATTAAAATGGGCTGTGCCACTCATTAACTGATTAATGTGGTTATTTTCAAGAGAGCCTTTTTGATACTTGTAATATAGTACTTAAATTACATGTATTTTAGATGCTTGGCTTTGCTTCACACGGAAACCCCAAAGTACCTCGGATGCTAAGGTGACCAAATCGTATGTCACTGGTTGTTATGTAAGAGGAAATTAATTTGTTAGAGCATCAGAGATCAACACACAGGGCTTACAGAAATGACATGAAGACAATAAAACCAAAATAAAATGTACCATCTGTACCCACCTTATTTGTTGCTTCTGAATGAACTGTCAAATGGAATAAGCTGTGAAAAATGCAGGAAGCTGCAAAAATAGTTTGCCCTGACAGGAAGCCAGTCGATGGATACAGAAAATGGCATCAAGGTGCTAGGAATACGTTCTGAATGTAATATCTTCAACGTTTTCTTGTGTTTCAGCCAGTTATATTCAGTGTTTATATACTGTGTTCTCCCATCATGCAAATCTGATGGATATGTTCTTTGGATTACGACTCTTTTGACATTTGCCAATGAGCTAGGTCAGCATGTGACACTTATTCATATCACACAGCAGAGCCTGATAGGAACCATCTTATCTTACGTCTAAGTGTGATGCCTGTACCAGAAGCATTATCCTAGTTTAAACCTTGCTTCTGGTATCTATGTAGAGAATGTGGTATAACATGTTACAAAAAATGTGTGCGCATGTGTGGCTGTGTGCTTGTGTGTGGGTGCGTGTGTGCGTGTGCGTGCGTGTGTGTGTGTGTGTGTGTCCATATGCTTCCCCATTTTTAGGTTCTCTTGTTGCATTTGCTAAAATGGCCTTTGAATTTAGATGAACTTAAGCACACACACACACACACACACAAACAAACACACAAACACAAACACAAACACACCCCACAAAGGTTTAAATGTTTATTACCAACTTGCAGACGGGGATCCGGCTCTCAAGCAGAATAGAAGACACACACGACTAAGGATTGGGGTGTTTTGGTTATGTTTCGAAGGCCATAGGGTCACTCTAACGCTTGAGTGCATATCCTGCGATAGATAAATAGATAGTCTGTCTGAGCACAGTAGTGAACTAGTTGTTTTGACTGTACAGAAAGTGCTTTCTCCACCATTTACAATTAGGCTCCATCTGCTGGTGTAAAGTGGTGGGTCTATGCTTAGTGTAGTCGATCCATCCATGTGGTGATACCTCAAAAAAAAATTATTCAAAATAACATGAGAATGATCATTTTAAATAAACTATAGCCTATAATCCATTTCAACATTTTTCCAGTCGGCTAAAATAAACATTTGATAAAAAAAACGGTATAAGTGCCCCTCGTTACAGTATGTCTGAGTACACTTGATACATGTTATGTTGATGTTGATGTTAAGACAGCGTTTCTACTATTAGTAGCTCAAAACGCACAGGTATGTATTTTGTACACTGCATCACAGAGTATTTCACAGTGCTACAAAAAACAGCAGATGTCGCTAGTTTTCCAGTATTCAGTCCCTGATCCTCAAATCACCGAGTGCACGCGCATGTGTGTGTGTGTGTGTGTGTGTATGTGTGTGTGGAATAGAGAGAGAGCGAGAGAAAGAGAGAGAGCGCGCGAGAGAGCGCTAAACCACGAGTCAGCCACTCAGCCGAATCACTCCGTTGCACTTTACGTTTAAGAGCGGAGGTGCTTCTGCGTCTCTCCATGCGCGCACTGACGGGCCGCACCTCCGTACGGGTGGACACGGTATGGGGAGACATGCTCACTTGCAGTGCTGAAGTCGGCCAGTGGCTCTCCCTGAGACGGGCTGCTAACCCATTTGGAGAAGGTGCTGAATTTGGGATAGTCTCTCAGCACTGGGGTTTATTAGATTTTTAGGAGGCGGAATGGGTAGTACAGAGGGATTTACCATGTTATAGTCAACGTACAGTTTCCCCGGCCATCGAAAAGAGGGTATTTTGGCTGAGTGTAGGCGAGAGGGTTCGGCAGTTTCCTTCCGTTCTGCAGCTGCACTTTTCCAGGTGTCAGAGTAAGTTTGTACTGATGGAGAAACCGACGCAGCCTCAGCACCAGGCGGCAATGGCAAAGAACACAGAAAGTCAATCCGAGGACCTGTCCAAACTGTCGGATGAGGATTTAATGAAGTCGAGTAAGGAGGACTTAGTTCGCCGGCTGAGGAGAGCCGAAGCCGATAAAATGAGTGCCATTCTGGACCACGGGAACCTCATCCGAGAAGTGAACCGAAGGCTTCAGCAGCATCTTAATGAGATTCGCGGGTTGAAGGTAAGACGCGCCCAGAGCATATGAGGACACTCACTCAAAGCATCGAGGTGGCCTAAACTCTAATAAATATAGAGCATTTAGAAATACACAGCAAAAGTGCTTCGGTTTAAGCCATACATTCTCGCAGCAGTTGCGCCTGTGACAATATTTTTCTTAAAGTGATATTGTTGCCTCGGCTTTCATCTGGCAATGCAGGTGAATAATCGAATATATAGTTGAATGCACACAATGCATGTACACATAATAAAGACAGCGTGACGGAACTTAGTGTCTTTCTTGATGATCACATTTTAAGTTTTGAAGAATTTAAAAATGAAAGGGCCTTAATTGCCCTCTCTGATGCAATTCCTCCAACAATAATGCGAATGAAAGACACACTTGTTGCTGTTCGGTTTAAATGATTTGAGATGGACTCTGAAACGGAAAACAACGCTAATCTATATAGTGTGCAATGCAAAGTTTTACGCCTGCTATGCTTTGCAGTAATTTCGTGCATTAGTGGACAAAACAGCGACCTCACGGCCAATAAATAAATGAGACATGTCATTGCCTAGACATGGAATAGGGATTAGGGGGTAGGGGTAGTGGGTAAACAGTTTAGAGAATAATCCAACAACATGAAAATGTAGGTTAGTTAGACAAAATCTCAGTCCAAACCACAGCCAAAACTGGAATGTCGGTAGTTAGTCAGTTGGACTCTTAACTGTGTCCTGGGTCCCGATTTGAGTCCTGTCTTGAACCAATCATGAAAGAGCATGATAGACATGGAATGAAATCATAATCCCTTTGAGAAAATCTGTCTGGTTCAAAAGTAAAATTAGCTTTACATGCACTATACTCGTGTGAATCAAATTCTACTTGCACATCAGAGAAAGCCTTAGATCAATCCTTAGCTGTGCAAAGACAGACAGATAGAGAGACAGACAGACAGACAGACAGATAGAAAGATAGATAGAGAGGCAGATAGATAGATAGATAGATAGATAGATAGATAGATAGATAGATAGACTGTTCTGAGGAAACCTTGATGCTTGAGGTGCAAATCATTTTGAGGTGCAAGCTATGCTAGATTTAACAAGAAAATTCTGTAACACTACTGCTATGTTGCTAAAGTAAGGACGTGTCTATCTGTTTGACTATGCTTGTCTCACTGCCACTTCCTGCCATTGAAGGATATCAACCAGAAGCTGCAGGAGGACAACCAGGAGCTCCGCGACCTCTGCTGCTTCCTGGACGACGACCGGCAGAAGGGCAAGAAGGTGTCGCGGGAGTGGCAGCGGCTAGGCCGCTACAGCGCGGGCATCATGCGCAAGGAGGTGACGCTCTACCTGCAGAAGCTGAAGGAGCTGGAGCAGCGTCAAGAGGAGGTGATCAAGGAGAACCTGGAGCTCAAGGAGCTCTGCCTCATGCTGGACGAGGAGAAAGGAGGTGGTGTTGGCGGCGGCGGCGGTGGTGGTGGTGTCGGTGTCGGGGGAGGCCTGGGGGGTCAGCAGGGGAGCATGCTGGGCGGAGGCACGGGCGTGGCCGGGTGTCGGAACTCCATCGATAGCCAGAGCAGCCTGTCGCACATGACGGCGCCGGGGCCAGGGCTGCTGAGGGACGTGGGCGATGGAAGCAGCACCTCCAGCGCGGGCAGCACCGACAGCCCCGACCACCTGCACCACAAGCAGCAGCTGCTGGCCGGCACGGGTGCTGGCACTGGCACCGGCAGCCCGGACCATCTCCACAAGCCACGGCCCGGGCTGATGCCTGGAGGAGAGGACTTGGGCGGGGACCGTCCGGGCCGACGTAGGAGCACCAGCCCGGAGTACGCGGCCCACACCCTGCCCCAGGTGTGTCGGCCCCGCTGCGGCTCGCTGTCCAGCCCCGAGCACCAGTTCCTCCGGGGCCTCAGCCCGGATAGGCAGCACGGCAAGGGCCTGGCCCGGGGAAGCCCGGAGCAGTACTCCAAACACCCGCACCTGCTGGTGTCCGGCAGCCCCGAGCTCTTCAGGAAGCAGAGGGGGAGCATGGGGAGTGTCTGCGGAAGCCCCGACACCAAGCAGGGGCTGACGGGAACGCCCGAGCACCTGCAGAAGGGACGGGTGATATCCGGCAGCCCCGAGTCCATCCGGCACAAGTACAGTGCCAGCCCGGAGCACGGCAGGTTCGGCAGCCCTGGCAGGGAGATAGTCCAGAAGAGGAAGGGAGGAGAGGAGATGTCGCCCCATCACCGGAGCCTCTACAATGGCATGAATGGTGGGTCCGACTGGAGCCTACTGTAGCTCTGTTTTATACATGCAGAAAGCGAGCACGGAGCACTGTGTCTGTACAAATATGCAGCCTTTGGCAAAACATGGGCAATGATGGACCTGGAAAAAAAGGGCCTTATAAGAGTCTGCAGTCTTGCCATCCAGCCAGACACTAACCCATTGCATTTAAATCCAATTTCGCTCTTAATTGAACTCATTTTCTTGCTCCTTTATTTTGGAATGGCGAGCGAGTCAAATCAATGAAGCTAAATGTTTTAGTGTCTGGCTCGAGCAAATCCTGAGCTATGGTGCAGACCGGTGGTGTCAAGTCTTGGTCCTGGAGGGACACAATTTTCTGCAGGCTTTCGTTGTTCAGCTTTGAACCAGCCTCTCATTTGCAAACATCCTGGGATCCATTTCTTTTTTTTTTGCGCTTTGGGGGAAAAGCCAGGAGAGGGGAACTCATCCAGTCCATCTGATCAGGGACCTGAGCTAAACCATTATGAGGCACAACAAAGCCCGGGGACACTGCAGCCCTCCAAGACCAGGAATGGACACCACAGTTTTTATCAAAGGCTCCCAGGTATGTGAAGGGCAGGAGATGCAGGTGATGCATAAGGACTCTCCCTGAAACTCTTTGGTGGTTTGCAGACAGGGAACCACTGTGCTCTGTCTGTCTGTCTGTCTGTCTTTCTGTCTGTCTTTCTGTCTGTCTGTCTGTCTTTCTGTCTAGCTGTATGTCTGTCTTTCTGTCTATTTGTCTATCTATCTATCTGTCTGTCTGTCTCTGTCTCTCTCTGTCTCTCTCTCTCTCTCTCTCTCTCTCTCTCCTGCACACACACTGTGTCAGGTACAGAACAGTCCCAAGGACTCTGCTGCTCCCAGGGTGTCTGTTGACAGTGTAGGTAACCCATGTGCATATGTAGGGGGATGAGTCAGATGAATAACACACACACACTCACACACACACACACACACACACACACACACACACACACACACACACACACACACACACACACACACACACACACACACCACACACACACACACACACACACACACACACACAAACACACACACACACACACACACACACACACACACACACCACACACACACACATACACGCACACACACACACACACACGCATACACGCACAGATCCTGGAGTACACCAATGAGCACAGCAGGGTCCTTTCACAGTACTTCATTAAAATGATCAGCCTTTTATAGTTTCTAACCTTCAAAACCAACCTGTTATTTTGCTATAGGTTCAGGGGACAGCTGATGCTTAGTCGGTGTAACAGACATACATCACAGAGAAATATAAAGGAGGCTAACAGCAGTTGTTTTATAGATTGTTAGACATATTCAAAAAATCATTAAGCAGATGACATTCACAAGTAACTATGAACCTTGGTACCGCACTCCACTGTGTGTGCAGTTCTAGCTACCCCGGGCTAATCTAAATGTTCTCCCAGTAAATGGCCGCTTGTGTGTGATGGGAATGTTCTCCCAGTAGATGGCCACTTGTGTGTATTGGGAATGTTCTCCCAGTAAATTGTGTGTAATGGGACGGGTCCTCAGTACTGTGGACATGTCTCGTGTGCTTGTGTGTAACGGGAAGGGTCCTCAGTACTGTGGGCATGTCTCATGTGTGTGTTATGGGAAGGGTCCTCAGTACTGTGGGCATGTTTCGTGTGTGTGTAATGGGACGGGTCCTCAGTACTGTGGGCATGTCTCGTGTCTCGTGTAACTGACGTTAATGAGCTTCATTAGTATACAGATCAGGCTCCTGTGCAAAGCCGTAGCCATTGCCTTTGGATCATTTTCAGACCT